>NC_091634.1:20357821-20635321 GCF_027580195.1 Bos mutus | reverse complement strand
CAAAAGAAGTAAGAAAACTGGATTTTAGATGAAATCTCACAATTTCAAATAAAGACCATTTTTTTTTTTCTAAAAACTCTATGATGGTCAGTAATGTGTGGCCCAGCGAAGCATAATTAGGCAAGATCTGAAGGTAGCCCTTAGGTCTCCAGTTTGGGGTTCCTGGGGCAGCAACACAAAGGAGGTGATGGGTGGGTGCTATCATTGGAGAAGGACAATCAGGATGGTCAAGAACTCTGGAATGAGAAACTCATGGTGTCTTTGTTCTTTCATCTCATGACTGCCTGGGAATAACATGGGATAGATTTCAGTGGGCCCCCAATAGCACCTCAGAGACCTTTAAAAGGTCAAGAGCTTCCTTAAGAACTTAACTTACTACCTGAGAGTAACTTGGGTGCTACGAAAAATCACGATTAATGTTCACTGGAAATTAAATCCTACCTTTTTACCCTTAGGAAAATTCTAAATGTTAGCAGAAGCATGGATCAGCTGAGAAAGCTACAGGTTTTCTGTTCCAAAAATGCTTTTGTTGCCAATTAAAATTAGTCTAATTTTGAAATGATCACACCGTTAAAGAGTATTTCAACTGATATTGATTTGATGATACCTACAAACATCTTAGAATAAAGAGGCTGGTGTTTCAGTATTATAAGGTGCTCTGATTAAACATAGATCTATGAAACTGATGACACGAGCTCCTGATACTTTTTCATTCATTTTTTTTTCTCCCAGCGTGAAATAATTATGAATACCTCACTCTATGCAATTCACGTTTATTTTATTTTTTTACAGGGATGGAGGATGGCTGGATAAAGTGCTAGTTCTTTGCTTGTCTATGATATTGCTCTGGCAATATCTTAATTAAGTTTAGAGTCAAGATGAAATATGTGTCCAAAGTATGTTTCTAATCCTTTCAAACTTGAAGTTTTGATGTGTGAGCCTGGGCCAAGTCTTTAGAATGGTGTCTATTACGTCAATAAATCTTCTGAGACGTGTCAGCCAGAACATTGACACCTTTGGTGGGAAGGAGGGCTGGCTTTCAGAGAGGCTGGATGCTGGGGGTGGGGAACGATTTCAGAGAGTTTTCTCTTTATTCCCTAGAGCAGGCCCCTTGCCACACTGTCTACTCTTCATAAATATACTGTTCATTCATGGCCACTTCCTTCTATTTGTTTGGCAAGTCAACTCTACACCCTCAGTCAATCCAAACTCTAACCACCTGCAAATATCTACACTGATAGCTATCCCCTGCAGAATTCAAGTAAACATAGATCTTTCTCTTCTTTACCATTTGCGGAAGTTACAATGATGCCAACCGTCTTGAAAGTCATGCAAATTCCCTCAGCAGATTTTACCTTAGTCCATGTATTCAACAAATATTTATAGAGCCCATTCTCTGTGAGAGGTACTATTTGTGTTAAAAAGACATGCTAATCTTTCCCAGAAACAGCTTCACAAACATACCTGTAAATAACATTTTACCAGGTATGTGGGCATCCCTTAGCCCAGTTAAGTCGATGTGCAGAATTAACCATCAAGGCTACTTGAGACTGAGGGCTAGGGCAAGTCCCTCTGAGAAGTTCATTTCCAGGATGCCCATCGAGGCCTGGTATCTGTGGGGCCCACTGTGCCACTTCCACCCCTGGCCTCCAGCCCAGTGGCTGCTGTTCACCAAAGGCTGCCCTTTTGGGGAAGGCCCATCCAAACTAAATAATATGGAGCCAAATGGCCTTGAACCCATCACTGCAGCCTCGAATTTGGGGTATTCTCTCCCCTATTCTCTCTGTCATAGCCAAATTCTAAAATCTGGACTTAATTGTTGCAAGACGTGGGACACAGAACTGATGAATTAGGGGAGAATAAGGACTCTGGCAGAGTCGGACATGACCAAGTGACTGAACAACAATAACAACAAGGACAATAAGTATCAACAATTTCTGTATGTTGAGGTCTCTCAGAACCTTTAAAATATGTTGTCTCATTGAATCCTCCTAATAACTCTTTAGGGCAAATATTTAATCCCTCATTTTAGAGAAGGAAACTGAGGTTTAGAAGGGCTGAGTGACTTCTCTAAGAAGTCAGAGTTAACAGAGCCAAGACTTAGACTCCAGTCTGCACAGCTCCAACCCCATGTGTGCCTACTGCACCCTGCTTTGTGCACACAGCCCCAACCACAGAATGTTGGGGGTTTCTTTGCTATCATCCTCATGGCCATGCTGGGTCAGCCCTTGTCATGCCTTGCTTCTCCAGGAAGACTTTGAGGATGACCAGTGTCAGGGCTGGAGTCTGAGGTCTATAACTCCTGGCGTATTTCTGGGGGAGCCTGGCAGGAAGGCAGCAGCACCACCAGAAAGTGCTGGTCACAGCCGGTCATCTGGGTGCACGGAAAACACACCTCAGGGAAGGATCGGAGCTGTCCTGTGGTGGTCCCTCCTCAGCAGCCGGGCTTGAGCATCCTCCAGTGGGTCTCCATAGTGATGATAACAACTATGAAGATTACCTCTCATTGGTCATTTTTTGGTGGACCTATAAGGCTCAGAATTTCCTGTGTAACATCTTAGCTAATTTCCCCTACCACCTGCTGCTCCATGGTTAAGTCTGTTGTAATACATTTGTTTTCCAAGGAGGGGCACATTGATATGGATAAAAGCTCCCTCAAGAATCAACAGTCTTTCAGATGATCCAGAGGGCTGGGTCTTGGCCTGGCAGTGGAGAGCTTTCTAGAATTATTTTAAGCATCTTCTCTGTAATAGCTTGGGAAGTGTTCAACAAAGCTTGTTCCCTTTCCATTCATCTGAGCCTGGCTTCTGTCAGTTGCTGTGCTTTTCAAAATTGCTGTCAATCTCCCACTTCTTGAATAAGTTAATTATCCAGTTGACTGTTGGTTTGAACAGATGAAAACCCAAATTGTGTTAGATCTCACCCATTTCTCTGCAAGTCATTTCTGTCAACATGCACCACAGCTCTGCAGCCTTGCCCAATGCAGGAGGGGTGGGACAGGGAAGAGGAAGCTGGGGGCTCTCCCGAAGAGGAGGAAGGCCTGTGCCTTCTCTTGGGGATAGAATAGGGAGTAGCAGCTCTGCCCTCAGCTCTGTTACTCACACAGTCCTGTAACAGCAGGGGCAGGGCACAACTTTAGAAAGAATGACATAGCCCAAGGTCACAGCTTAAACCAATTAGAATTAAATGGGACTGTGATGGCAGACAAGACTAGAACTTGATCCTCAATTGGGAAGTGAAATGACACACCCAGGGTGCTGAGACAGTTCCAAGGCACTGTTAAAAGACCAAGGTGTGGGCGGTGGCCCAGATCCTGGATATCTCTGCCCCTTCCCCAAAAATGGTTGGAATAATCTTCCTACTCATTAGCATATGAAATTACCCAGCCTATAAAAACTAACCACCCAAATTTCAGGGCCACACTTGTCCTCTAGGATGGCCCACATTCTGTCTGAGGAGTGTGTTTCTCTCTGTATCTGGAATAAATCCACTTCTTACCTATCACTTTGTCTCTCACTGATTTCTTTTTTTTTTTTTAATTTTATTTTATTTTTAAACTTTACATAATTGTATTAGTTTTGCCAAATATCAAAATGAATCCGCCACAGGTATACATGTGTTCCCCATCCTGAACCCTCCTCCCTCCACCCTCCCCATACCATCCCTCTGGGTCGTCCCAGTGCACCAACCCCAAGCATCCAGTATCGTGCATCAAACGTGGACTGGCAACTCGTTTCTTACGTGATATTTTACATGTTTCAATGCCATTCTCCCAAATCTTCCCACCCTCTCCCTCTCCCACAGAGAAATCTCACTGATTTCTTTCTGCGATGAGACATCAAGAACTCTAGCTTCATTAGATCCTGAAACCAGGTACCGTGGGTGTTATCTAGGTTTAAGTCCCAGCCACATGGGTTCAAGTCCCAAGCAGGGCTTTGGCTAGGTTCAAGTCGCAGTCATGTAGATTCAAGTCCCAAGCAGGGCTTTGGCTGGATTCAAGTCCCAGCATGTGGGTTCAAGTCCCAATCTGAGGTAAGCGGTTTCAGTCCTAGGATGCAGCAAGGGGCTGCTGGAGGCCCAAAGGAGAACAGAGCCATGCTGTGGGGACAGGGGCTCTGGCTGCAAAAAGCTGGGGGACCCAGCATGTGGCCTAAGTCCTCTTGGAGGAGGTCACCATTAGCCCAACCATAGAGCCACCGAGCAGACAAGTCACAAACTGGAGAGCAATTATGCCAAAGAAGTTCTCACACTGTTATGAACATTCTAGGGCCCACAAAAGATATCCCAACCTGGGGATTGGGCAAAGGGACTGAGAAGCCCCAGGAAATTGGACTTTGAAGGGCAGTGGATTTGATTACAGGACTTCCAGAGGACTGAGGAAATAGACTCTTGAAGGGCACAAACAAAGCCTAGTGCTCACCAGGACCCAGGAGAAAGGAGCAGTGACCCCACAGGAGACTGAGCCAGTCTTGCCTGTGAGTGTCCAGGAGTATCCACTGGAGGCATGGGTTGACAGTGGCCTCCTGCAGGGTCAGGGGCACTGAATACAACAGTTCTGGGAGCCACAGCATGCTGCCATAAGTCCTTTTGAAGGAAGTCACCATTGCCATTATCCCTACCATAGTTTGGCCTCAAGCCAAACTACAACAAGGGAACACAGCCCCACCCATCAACAGGAAATTGGATTAAAGATTTACCAAGCATGGCCCCGCCCATCAGATCAAGATCCAGTTTAAATTCCCCCACAGCCACTCCCTCTCATCAGGAAGCTTCCACAAGCCTCTTATCCTTATCCATCAGAGGGTAGAGAGAAAGAAAACCACAATCATAGAAAACTAACCAAACTGATCACATGGATCACAGAATTGTCTAACTCAATGAAACTATGAGCCATGCCATGTAGGGCCACCCAAGATGGATGCGTCATGGCAGAGTATTCTGACAAAACGTGGTCCACTGGAGAAGGGAATGGCAAACCACTTCCAGATTCTTTTCTTGGGAACCTGATGAACAGTATGAAAAGGCAAAAAGATATGATACTGAAAGATGAACTCCCTAGGTCAGTAGATGCCCAATATGCTACTGGAGAAGAATGAAGAGATAACTCCAGAAAGAATGAAGAGACAGAGCCAAAGCAAAAACAACACTCAGTTGTGGTTGGACTGGTGAAGGAAGTAAAGTCCAATGCTGTAAAGAACAATACTGCCTAAGAACCTGGAATGTTAGCTGTATGAATCAAGGTAGATTGGAAGTGGTCAAGCAGGAGATGGCAAGAGTGAAAATCAACATTTTAGGAATCAGTGAACTAAAATGGACTGGAATGGGTGAATTTAATTTAGATGACCATTATATCTACTACTGTGGGCAAGAATTCCCTAGAAGAAATGGAGTAGCCCTCATAGTCAACAAAAGAGTCTGAAATGCAGTACTTGGGTGCAGTCTCAACAGAATGATCTCTCTTTGTTTCCAAGCAAACCATTCAGTATCACATTAATCCAGATCTATGCCCCAACCAGCTATGCTGAAGAAGCTGAATGGTTCTATGATGACCTACAAGACCTTCTAAAACTAACAACAACAACAAAAAAAGATGTCCTTTTCATCATAGGTGACTTGAATGCAAAAGTAGAAGTTGAGAGATACCTAGAGTAATAGGCAAGTTTGGCCTTGGAGAAAAAAATGAAGCAGGGCAAAGACAAACAGAGTTTTGCCAAGAGAATACACTGGTCATAACAAACACCTTCTTCCAACAGCACAAGAGATCACTCTACACATGGACATCACCAGATGGTCAATACTGAAATCAGATTGATTATATTCTTTGCAGCCAAAGATGGAGAAGCTCTATACAGTCAGCAAAAAAAAACAAGACCAAGAGCTGATTGTGGCTCAGATCATGAACTCCTTATTGCCAATTCATACTTAAATTGCAGAAAGTAGGGAAAACCACTAGACCATTCAGGTATGACCTAAATCAAATCCCTTATGATTGTACAGTGGAAGTGACAGATTCAAGGGATTAGATCTGATAGACAGAGTGCCTGAAGAACTATGGATGGAGGTTTGTGACATTGTACAGAAGGTGGTGATCAAAACCATTTCCAAGAAAAAGAAATGCGAAAAGACAAAATGGCTCTCTGGGGAGGCCTTACAAATAGCTGAGAAAAAAAGAAGCAGAAGGCAAAGGAGAAAAGGAAAGATATATCCATTTGAATGCAGGGTTCCAAAGAATAGAATTTGGACAGAAAAGAAAGCCTTCCTAAGTGATCCCTGCAAAGAAATAGAGGAAAATAATAGAATGGGAAGGACTAGAGACCTTTTCAAGAAAATTAGAGATACCAAGGGAACAAACGTATCATGAAAAGATGGGCACAATAAAGGACACAAACAGTATGGACCTAACAGTGGCAGAAAACGTTAAGAGGAGGTGGCCAGAATACACAGAAGACCTATACAAAAAGTTCTTAATGACCCAGGTAATAACGATGGTGTGATCACTCATCTAGAGCCAGACATCCTGGAGTATGAAGTCAAGTGGGCCTTAGGAAGCATCACTACAAACAAAGCTAGAGGATGTGATGAAATTCCAGTTAAGCTACTTCAAATCTTCAAAGATGATGCTGTGAAAGTGCTGCATTCAATATGGCAGTATATTTGGAAAACTCAGCAGTGGCCACAGGACTGGAAAACATCAGTTTTCATTCTGATCCCAAAGAAAGGCAATGCCAAAGAATGCTCAAACTACTGCACAATTGCACTCATCTCAAACACTATCAAAGTAATGCTCAAAATTCTCCAAGCGAGACTTCAATAGTACATGAACTGAGAAATTCCAGAAGTTCAAGATGGATATAGAAAAGGCAGAGGAACCAGAGATCAAATTGTCGATATCCATTGGATCATAGAAAAAGAAAGACAATTACAGAAAAACATCTACTTCTGTTTCATTGACTATGCCAAAGTCTTTGACTGTGTGGATCATAACCAACTGTGGAAAATTCTTCAAGAGGTGGGAATACCAGACCACCTTACCTGCCTCCTGAAAAATCTGTATACAGGTCAAGAAGCAACAATTAGAGCCAGACATGGAACAATAGAATGGTTCAAAATTTGGAAAGCATTATGTCAAGGCTATATATTGTCACCGTGCTTATTTAACTTATATGCAGAGGACATCATGCAAAATGCTAGCCTGGATGAAGCACAAGCTGGAATCAAGATTGCTGGGAGAAATGTCAATAATCTCAGACATGCAGATGATGCCACCCTTATGGCAGAAAGTGAAGAAGAACTAAAAAGCCTCTTGATGAAAGTGAAAGAGAAGAGTGAAAAGTTGGCTAAAACTAAACATTCTAAAAATGAAGATCATGGCATCCGGTCCCATCATTTCCTGGCAAATACATGGGGAAACAATGAAAACAGTGACAGACTTTATTTTCTTGGGCTCCCAAATCACTGCAGATGGTGACTTATAGCCATGAAATTAAAAGATGCTTGCTCCTTGGGAAAAAAGCTGTGACCAACCTAGACAGCATATTAAAAAGCAGAGACATTTCTTTGCTGACAAAGTTCTGTCTAGTCAATTTCCAGTGGTCATGTATGGATGTGAGAGTTGGACTATAAAGAAAGCTAAACACCGAAGAATTGATGCTTTTGAACTGTGGTGTTGGAGAAGACTCTTAAGAGTCCCTTGGACTGCAAGGAGATCCAACCAGTCAATCCTAAAGGAAATCAGTGCTGAATAATCCTTGGAAGGACTAATGCTGAAGCTGAACTCCAAGACTTTGGCCACCTGATGCGAAGAACTGACTCATTGGAAAAGACCTTAATGCTGGGAAAGATTGAAGGCAGGAGGAGAAAGGGACAACAGAGGATGAGCTGGCTGGAATGTATCACCAACTCGATGGACATGAGTTTGAGCAGGCTCTGAGAATTGGTGATGGACAGAGAAGCCTTGTGTGCTGCAGTCCATGGGGTCACAAAGAGTCAGACACGACTGAGCAACTGAACTGAACTGAACTGAATCTATATGGAAAAACAATCTGACAAAGGATGAATATATATGCATATATATATATATATACACACACACACACACATGTATGTATGTATGTATGTATGTATAACTGAATCATTTTGCTGTATGCCTGAAACTAACATGACAGTGTAAATCAACTATACTCCAGTGTTAAATGAAAATTGAAAGAAAACAAAAAATACAAAGAAAGGAAATTGCGATACATACTACAACATGAATGAGCCTTGAAGACATGATGCTAACTGAAATAAATTAGTTACAAAGGGAGAAATCTGTATGATTCCATTTTTTTTTCTTTTTTTTTTCTAATTTTATTTTATTTTTAAACTTTACATAATTGTATGATTCCATTTACCTGAAGAACTTGATTGACAGAGCTAGGAAGAATGGTGTTTTCCTGGGGCTGGGGGGAGGGGAAATGGGAGATGTTTAGTAGGTTTCAGTTTCAGTTTGAAATGATGATAAAGTTCTGGAGATGGCTGGTGGTGGAGGTTGCACAAAAATGTATATGTACGTAATGCCACTGAAGTGGCCTTAAACTTTTCATTATGTAAAGTTTTTCAAAATAGACAAAAAAAGAAAAATAGAAAGTGGGGCAGGCTGCTTGATTCCTGTCACTAGAGACATTCACGCAGAGGCTACCTAACTCTGGACCTGGGGTCCTGGAGTGGGACGCAGACATCAGATAAGGCTTGATCCACTGGAGAGTCAAGGTGACATAGAGGAAAGGGTACTTTCAGGTTAGATACACATAGATCAAGATCCCAACTCTGTACCTAATTAGCTGTGTGCCTCATACAAGTTGCCTAAACTCTCTAAACCTGCCTTTCCTTATCTGTAAAATGGATGTTCCGAAGACTACAGTGTAAGGGAATTGTGACGACTGAATGAGATAATGTTCCCAAAACCAAATCCCCTGAGGAGCCTAGTAGAAGGCAGGTCAGAACAACAGATACAGACTGATCATGGGGAGATAAAGAATTCACAGATGACTCTGAAACATGAAGACACTCAAATTCACTCATAACAAGGTACATGCAAGTGAGGGCTACACTGAGACACCAGTTTTCATCTATCCAGTTGGAAAATCCAACAGCTGGAGAACACATGCTGCTGGAGAGGTTCTGGGGAGGCAGCCATCAGTATTGCTGGTTCAGGGCAAAATAATGCCCCATTGTGGAGGCAATTGAGCAATATTTCTCAAAATGAAAAATAAACATTCCTAGTAATCCAGCGATCTCACTACTGGGAATTTATCCACAGATATACCTGCACATGTACAAAATGGTATATTTACAAGGAAAACTTGTAATAACAAAAAGCTTAAAATAGTAAGAGACTGTTCTAAATAAATTCTGTGGTATCCACACAAGTGGAACAGTATACAGCTTGGAAAGGGAATGAAGAGGCTGAGCTAATATTACTAAATGACAAAAAGCAAAGTTAAATAACACACACAGAAAGCTGCTTTTATTGTAGTTGCTTCTTTTTGCTCAGAGTACTGTGAGTATAAACAAGAAACTAATAAAAATAATTTCTTGTAGGTGAAGGGGCTGAGATGGGCGTGAGTCTTCCCGGATATATCTTTCTACATAAATTTTAATTTTAGATCATGTTGATGCATTAATTGTCTAAAACGTAATTTCAAAAATAAAACAATGAAAACTAAACTTAAAGACCTATGAAATTATGCTGGAGACATAAAAGAAGCTTTAATGAATGAATTGATATATTATGTTCCTAAAGGGAAAGCCTCTGAAGATGTCAATTCTTCCTAAATTAATTAGTTAATTCAATTCATTTGTACTCAACATATAAAATCTGACAATGTTATTCTAATATTCATACAGAAAAAATGTTTTAGAATTGGCAAAAGAATTTTGGAAAAAAATAACAAGGCTTCTATATTATCAAGAAATACCATTAAAAAAGTAACCAAAGCACATTTTAAATACAACCACTATAGTGTTACATAAGAGAACACAAATGTATCAGTGAAAAAAGATACTGAGACTGGAAACTAACACATATGTGTATGTGAAAACTTAGAATACTATAAAAAGGAAACTAGACCCATTTTTCATTAATAAAACTAAATGCAAGTGGGTTAGAAATTTACACATTTAAAAGCAAAACTCTACAAGTATAAAAATAAAATGTAGAATTTTTTTATAGGCTTGTGTAAGGAAGGCTTTCCAAAGCAAGAGAGGAAACCCAGGAACATCAACAAAAAGAATAATCAGATTTTACCATGTAGAAATTAAAAAATCACCACAAATGCAGCTGTTTATATTTTCCAGTCAGTTACCAAGAATAAACAGAAATTGAAAATGAAAAAAATTATTTGCAATAGCATTAAGTTTCCACATCTCGAGAATAAACCCAAACAGGCTTCACACAGGAAAATATAAAATATTGCTAATAATACAAAGGATTTAAATAAGTCGATCGATATACTGTGTTCAAAGGTTCAAAGATCTATATACTATGCTCAAATAGCTCAATATTTTAGCTATGTCAATTCTCTCTAAATGATCTATACGTGTAAGCAACCCAACAAAAGTACCAGGATTTTTTTTTTAAAGAAATCGACAAGTTGATTGAAATTTTACTGAAAACATAAAGGGTGAAGAATAATCAAGAAACTCCTTAAAAGAAGGTGGGAGGACTGGTTCTATTTGTTAATCAGGATTATTATAAAGCTATAGCAATTAGGACTGTGGTGTTGGTTCAAGGCTGGGCAAGTGGGGCCAATGCAATGGAAGACAGGCCAGAGAGAAAGTCAGGTATATCTGGACACTTGACTGAAGAAAAAAGACATGATGCAGTGTGGGAATGTTGTGCTTTTCAAGAAATACTCCTGGGTCAACTGGATATCAATATGGGTGGAAATACATAACTTGATTCCCTCCCTACCTCACATCAGTCATACAAAACTCAATTCCAGGCAGATTGTAGCTCTAGACATGAAAACAATAAGCTTCTAAGGAAAATATTGGAGAAATTCTTATAGCCTAGGGTAGAGAAGACTTCTTTAATAAGATATCCAAAGTCCTACTATAAAAAGACTGATAAATTGAACTACATCAAAAGCTTTTGTTCTTTAAATGACATTATGCTGCTGCTGCTGCTAAGTATTGCTTCAGTCGTGTCCGACTCTGTGCGACCCCATAGACGGCAGCCCACCAGGCTCCTCTGTTCCTGGGATTCTCCAGGCAAGAACACTGGAGTGGGTTGCCATTTCCTTCTCCATTGCATGAAAGCGAAAAGTGAAAGTGAAGTCGCTCAGTTGTGTTCGACTCTTCATGACCCCATGGACTACAGCCTACCAGGCTCCTCTGCCCGTGGGATTTTTCAGGCAAGAGTACTGGAGTGGGGTGCCATTGCCTTCTTCAAAATGACATCATAAAGAGTCTAAAAGATAAATAACAGAAAAAATAAATATATTTGTAACACAAATAGCCAATAAAGAACTTGTTGCCAGAATATATAAAGAAGTTCTGCAAATCAGTAAAAAATGACACACAACTGTGCCAATTATCAATTTATTGCCTCTTGATTCCAAATTCACTTTCTTCTCCCCTACCTTGTAATCCTGGAGCTGGGCTCTGCAAACTGCATTTCTGCTTTGCCAGCGGGCTCTGTGTCAGGCTCTTCCTGTAAGGGTCTTGGAAGAATACTGCAAGGATGAAGGAGAGACTAGGGTGTTTTACCTTTTCCTATATTTGCCCCCATTGGTGATGAACTCAATGGAGAGGACTATGATTTCACTGCATTCCCAGGCTCTCTTGGTTCTAAAGTGGTCCCAGCAAACTTCATGTGGCACGTTTCAGCAGCAGCCACATCATCTCAGGATCTGAATAGAACTGCCATGTAAACCAGAAACTCCACTCCTGGATAGAAAAAAGCAAAAACACCAATTTTAAAAGATACATGTACAATGTTCATAGCAGTATTATTTACTATTGCCAAGGTATGGAAGCAACCTAAGTGTCCATCAACAGATGAATGGATAAAAAATATGTGCAAAGAGTTGGACACAACCGAATGACTGGGAACATGCGCACACACCCACATTTTATACAATGGAATATTGGTTGTTGCTGGTTAGTCACTATATTGTGTCTGACTCTTTTGCTGACCCCAGCCTGTCAGGTTTCTCTGCCCCAGGCAAGAATACTGGAGTGGGTTGCCATTTCCTTCTCCAGGGGATCTTCTCTTCCCAACCCAGGGATCAAACCTGTGTCTCCTGCTTCGCAGACAGATTCTTTATCAGGGAATCACCTGGAAAGCCCAATGGAATACTGATCAGCCATAAAAAGTGAAATTCTACCACTTTTCAATAACATGAATGAATTTGGAAAATATTATGCTTAGTGAAATAAGTTAGACAGAAAAGGACAAATGATATATGATAATCACTTAAGTGGGACCTAAAAAAGAAAAGAAAGAAACAGGCTCAGAGATATAGGAAAAAACTAGTGGTTACCACTGGGGAGACGGAACGGGAGAGGGGCAACAATGGGGAAGAGAAGTAAGAGGCAAAAACTATTGTGTATAAAATAAGTGAAGTATAAAGTGAAGTCGCTCAGTTGTGTCTGACTCTTTGCAACCCCTTGGGCTGTAGCCTACCAGGCTCCTCTGTCCATGGAATTTTCCAGGCAAGAGTACTGGAGTGGGTTGCCATTTCCTTCTCCAGGGGATCTTCCCAACCCAGGGATCGAACCTGTGTCTCCCGCATTGCAGGCAGATGGTTTACCATCTGAGCCACCAGGAAGCCCTAAAATAAGTAAGCTGCCAGGAAATATCATATAGCATAAGGAATATTTGTTGTTGTTCATTTGCTCAGCAGTGTCTGACTCTTTGCAACCCCGTGGACTGCAGCAAGCCAGGCTTCCCTGTCCTTCACCATCTCCTGGAGCTTGCTCAAACTCATGTCCATTGAGTCAGTGATACCATCCAACCATTTCATCCTCTGTCATCTCCTTCTCCTCCTGCCTTCAGTCTTTCCCAGCATCAGGGTCTTTTCCAATGAGTTGGCTCTTAGCATCAGGTGGCCAAAGTATTGGAGCTTCAGATTCAGTATCAGTCCTTCTAATGAATATTGAGGATTGATTTCTTTTAGGACTGACTGGTTGGATCTCCTTGCAGTCCAAGGGACCCTCAACAGTCTTCTCCAACACCATAGTTCAAAAGCATCAATTATTCAGGATTCAGCCTTCTTTATGGTCCAAGGTCCAAGGAATATAGCCAATATTTTATAACTATTAATGGAGTATAACCTTTGAAAATTGTGCATCATTATCTTATACACCAACAACATATAATATCGTACATCAACTCTAAAAATTAATAGAAAAATAGTAGAATGGGTGAACACAATATGGCATAGTTCTTAAATGCAATGCTATACAACAACAAATGTCTACATTTGTATGCAAAATGTGGACGAATTTCACAAGCATGGTACTGACCAACAGCAACAAGGAGTCAGACACAAAAAAACAGAGGGTGTGCAATTCCTTCATAGAAATTTTATAAAGGCAAAATTCATCTTTTGATAGTTACTGTTGCTTTGAGTGGAGGAACCAGATGGTAATGGAGAGGGTGAAAGAAAGGCTTCTTGGATGTGTAAATGTTCTGTTTCTTGGTTGTGGTTGCATAGATGTGTTTACTTTATAATAATTGATTGAGCCCAACACTTCTACTTATGTACTTTTTTTCATTTGTAGTATTTTCCAATTAAAAAGTAAGTGAGAAGAGAAAAAGAAAAGTGACAGGTTGAGATAAAATACTATATTTATATCAGCAAAAGTTTAATACCCAAAATATATAAAAGGCTTCTAAATAGAAAAGACAAACCATCTAAAAGAAAAATGAGTGGAGTGTAATAAATAATTCACATACTACATACAATCGGCCAATGTACACTGGCAGAATCCCTCAGTTTTACTAGAAACGTGGGATATATGTCCTCAAATACCAATGACCATTCATTTGAATGGCAAAAGACTGATAAAATGCTGGTGGGGATGTGGATAAATAGACACTTTATTATCAGAGTGAAAGTGAAAATTTTACTAACGTTGGCCCAACATTTCCATTTTAGAAATTCTAAAGTAAGGACCACACATTCAAAAGATGTAAGTGTAAGAGTGTTCACTGTTTATATTATGAAAGAAAGCATTGTTTATAATATGAAAGAAAATAGAAAATTAAATGTTCATTAGTTGAAAAAAATCAAATACAGCTATACAATGGAAGACTGTGTGGCTGGTAAAAGTAATAATGGGACTTCATTTGGCTTGATGTGACAAAATCTGCTGTAAAGCTAACTCAGAAAAGCGACTCTCAGATCAGTGCATTGAAAATTATGACATTAATGTAAAAGAATTAAAGACATAAGGTATGTTTGTAAAGGATACCTTTCTATAGGTTTATGTACTACTTCAGTATGTTATCACAATTTCTTAATGATCCAAGTAAAGCATTATTTAAAAATGACCATATGAATTGAATGGTGATGGTTTAGTCATTAACTTGTGTCCAAGTCTTGTGACCGCATGGACTGTAGTCTGACAGGCTCCTCTGTCCATGGCAAGAATTCTGGAGAGGGTTGCCATTTCTTTCTCCAGGGATCTTCCCGACCCAGGAATCAAATCCAGTTCTCCTGCATTGCAGGCAGACTCTTTGCCGACTGAGCTATGAGGGAAGGCACCATAAGGAAGGTAGCAGGACTCCTCTTGGTGGCAGTTCTGTTTTTTCCTGATACCCAAGGCAGACTCCATGCTAGAAATAACCAACCTCCATGGGGCTTCCTTGGTGGTTCAGATGATAAAGAATCTGCCTGCAACATAGGACACCCAGGTTTGATTCCTGGATTGGGAAGATCTGTTGGAGAAGGGAATTGCAGCCCACTCCAGGATTCTTGCCTGGAGAATTCCATGGACAGAGGAGTCTGGAGGTCTACAGTCCATGGAGTCACAAATGGTCAGACCCAACTGAGCCACTAACACTTTCACTTTCACATACCCAGAATCATTTGAACCAATAGGATTTGGGAGGCAGGAAGAGACCCTTGGACAGCAAGGAGATCAAACAAGTCAATCCTAAAGGAAATCAACCGTGACTATTCATTGGAAGGACTGATGCTGAGGCTGAGGTTTCAATACTTTGGCCACCTGATATGAAGAGCTGACTCACTGGAAAAGACCCTGATGCTGGGAAAGATTGAGGACAGGAGGAGAAGGGGGCAACAGGATGAGACGGTTGGATGGCATCACTGACTCAATGGACATGAGTTTAGGCAAACTCTGGGAGGTAACGATGGAGAAGGCAATGGTACCCCACTCCACTACTGCAGTCCATGGGGTCGCAGAGTCAGACATGACTGAGCGACTGAAACAACAAAGGAGGGAGCAGGAATTCCACCTAAGGAAGACATTTCTTACCCTGAGCTGATTTATTCTCGGTCTACTTCATGGTCTGGTATGTCTACTGGTACCATCCTCCATCTGCTTAGGGATGGTGGAAGGTTTTCCTCCCTAGACAAATTCTGATGCTGTCCAGCAGAAGTATAATGTGAGCTTGTATGAAATTTTAGATTTTCCAGTAGCCACATTAACAAAGAAAAAGGTGAAATTATTTTTAATAATACGTTTATTTAACCCAAGATAGCGAAACTATTATCATCTCAACCTGTTATAAATATAAAAGTATTAGTGAGATATTTTATGTTCTGCTTTTTTGTAAAGTCTTCAAAATCTGGTGTGTGCTTTACACTTTCAGTACATCTAAATTTGAATGTTAAAGTGTTCTTGATCTGTATTTTGATTTCACAAAATTTACAGTTGTAAAAGTAGATTCAAATACCTAAGCTATTCCAAACATATTTAAACATACCTACAAATATTCAATAGCTGAATCAAGTATCAGGCATTTTGTTTGATTTTAAACAAAGCAAGTTGTCTCAGTTGCCCTAGCCATATTTCAAGTGCTCAGTGCCCACATGTGGTCAGTGGCATGGTATCAAATAGCCCGGGTCTAGGCTAGCCCCTCCCTGTGGTCCTGGAGGTGGCTCCCTGGGCCATGTGCTGGGACTGCAGCTCTTCTCTGCATCCTGAACTCGTGGCTTTCCAGACACTGGGAGAACCTGGTGAACACTGGAGAACAGCCAACTTCCAGGGTGGGCAGATGGTCTCAGGCACCTGGGTGCGTGATATTTACCCAGCAGCACTGGAACTGCTGTGAAGAGCTGGTGAAGATGAGCAAGGGGCCTTGTGGGCTGTGAAAGACCTCTGCACAGGGACTGCATTCCTGGGGAATGAGCCTGACCTTGGGATGAACCCAACAGGATGACCTAAGCTGAGATTTCACAATGCGGCGGCAGCGGGGAACAGGTGGTGGTAGCAGCTGGGAGCTCTCTGTGGTTTGTGGGCTGGAGGGGACCTCAGCCTCTCTGAGTAAATTAGCTCCTCCTGAGGGCAAGTCTAGGCCCATAGGGGAAACTGAGGAAACCCTCAGCCCTGCCCTGCACCAAAGTCTCTCAGCTTTTTAGCCACAACAAGTTGCAAGGACGTGAGCATCATCACACGTCTGGTGCACTCACATCTGAGGCAGAACTGAAAGGCAGATTTTCAACATCTTGAAAAGCTCCTTTTGTCTTCCTTCCTTCCTTCCTTTCTTTCCTTCTCTCTTGGATATCCTTCTTTCTTTCTCTCTCTTTCTTGTCAATACTGAAGCTTCTGTTCAAAAGCCATTCTTCAGAACCCTGCAGAAGCCTCTCTCTGAGCTCTTGCCTGGGAAGACACACACTTCCATCAATATTCTGGGTTCCCATTTTGGTGAAATTGACATTTTATGAATTAATTCGTCTCTATGATGTGCCAAATGTGTGCCACGGATGCAGCCAAACACAAAACATGGCCCTTCTCTTTTAGCAACTCACAGTTCAGTGAGCGGCCAAAGGAGCTTTCTTTTTGTTGAAAACTGTGATATCCCACCTTGGCTGCACAGCACTAATGCCTGGGACACACCTCAAAGGTTCTAATTTTAATTGGTTTCAGGTACAGACATGGCACTGGGGTTTTAAAAGCTTCCTAGATGATTCTCCGCAGAAGGCACTGGCGACCCACTCCAGTCCTCTTGGGATCTATGGGATCCCTAAGATCTGTGGGATCGCTAAGAGTCAGAAACTACTGAGTGACTTCACTTTCACTTTTCACTTTCATGCATTGGAGAAAGAAATGGCAACCCACTCCAGTGTTCTTGCCTGGAGAATCCCAGGGACAGAGGAGCCTGGTGGGCTGCCGTCTATGGGGTTGCACAGAGTTGGACATGACTGAAGTGACTTAGCAGCAGCAGCAGATGATTCTCACGTGCAGTCTGGGTGAGCACCACACATTGGAGTCAATTCAGTGACCTTAAGGGCCATCAACTGCATTCAAGGAATTCTGATTGCATCCCAGGAATTCTGTGTTCAATGCAGCCAAAGTGAACCTTTAAGTATGGAGTAGGTCACAGCCTTCCCCTCTTCAAAACCCTACCATGGCTCCCCATTTCCCATTAGGTAACAACCAGAGCCCTGTATCTCAATAGACACACGAGGGCCTGTAAGATGGGCTCCACATTGCCAGTCTTCCCCCTTACTACTCTCTTCTCTGACTGTACTGGATTCCTTGCTGGGCCTTGAGCATTAACCTTGGCTCTTTCCAGTGGCTGAGACAACCATCCCTCAGGAAACCACGTGGCCAACTTTCTCAGCTCCTTCACACTTGTGATGGTTAATTTTACCATTGTCAACTTGACTGGGTTAAGGGGTGCCCAGATAGCTGGTAAAGCATTACTTCTGGATGTGTCTGTGAGGGTTTCTTCAGAAGAGATTAGCATTTGAGTAAGAAGCATAAGTAAAGATCACTGTCAGCAGTATGGGTGGGTATCATCCAAGCTTTTGAGGTCCTGAATAGAGCAAAAAGGCAGAGAAAGAAGGAATTTACTCTCTCTGCTAGAGCTGCTGTGTCTACCTCCTCCTGCCCTTAGACATAAGCATTCTTGGTTCCCAGGCCTTTGGACTCAGAAGTGGACTTAATAATGCCATTGGCTCTCCTGTTCTCAGTTCCTTGGGTTTGGACTGGAATCTACTACCAGCTTTTGTGGGCCGCCAGCTTGCAGTCAACAGATCGTAGCACTTCTCTGCCTCCAGAATTGTGTGAACCAGTCCCTTTTAGTCAATCACTTCCTATATGTCTATATATCTCCTATGGGTTCTGTTTTCCTGGAGAACCCTGACTAATGTGCCACCAATGCTAAATATTTTCTTCTCAGTGAGGCTATTCCTGATCCCTCTGTTCTTTCACCCTGCTCTCTCTTTTTCTATGGCACAAGTCAACCTCTAACATACTATGTAATTTTCTTATCAGCAAAATCTATTAATTTTTACCTATTTCCTCTGCTAGGGATGTTTGTCTGCTTTGTTCGCTAATGCATCCCTAGTGCCGAGGGTGTAAATATTTATTAAATACATAAGAATCTGCAGAGTTCTAATTAAGATAGATTTCTGAGTAAATAAAGGTCATCTTACATGTTTAATGTTCCCCACCTGAATACTGACCAAAATTATAAAAGGACTAAAGAGTGATAAACTAGCACCTCACCGGAAAACAGGGAAGGTGTGCCCTATGAACAGGCCAGAAACTTCAAGAAGTTATTGATGAAAATAGCGCAGATCAAAAATGAAGAAAACGACTCCTCAACCTAACTGAGAGAGCAGTTAGGTATCCTGTGAATAGAGGAGATCATGGGAGAATCTACCCAAATGTCTGCATTTTAAATGGTGAGAACAGAAGTGTGGGCAGGTCAGTTGATGAGATGGATGTGAGCTCCATGTCTTTGCACGATTGTAGACTGACACCCTGGGAAGAAGCTGCTCCAGGAGGTATTAATACAGGGTAAGTACAAAAGAGCAAATGTAAAAACCCCAAATATAAGAGACTCTCTGAGTAAAACACAATTCTAAAAGACACATGTACCCCAATGTTCATTGCAGCACTATTTACAATAGTCAAGACATGGAAGCAACCTAGATGTCCATCGACAGATGAACGGATAAAGAAGTTGTGGTACGCATACATTGTTGAGTGTTACTCAGAAATAAGACGGAATGAATTTGAGTCAGTTCTAGTGAGGTGAATGAACCTAGAACCTGTTACGTAGAATGAAGTCAGAAAGGGAAAAACAAATATTGTGTATTAGCACATATATATGGAATCTAAGAAAGCGGTACTGCTGAGCCCATTTGCAGGACATCAGTGGAGATACAGACATAGAGAACAGACGGTGGACACAGTCGGGGAAGGAGAGGGTGGGACGAATTGAGAGTGCAGCATTGAAACATATAAATATCATATGTAAAATAGTGCAGATTTGCTGTACGATGCAGGGAGCTCAACTTGGCACTCGGTGACAATCTAGAGGGCTGGGATGGGGTGGGAAATGGGAGGGAGGCTCAAGAGGGAGGGGACATGTGTATACCTATGACTGATTCATGTTGCTGTATGGCGGAAACCAACACAACACTGTAAAGCAATTATCCGCCGTTTAAAAGTAAATATTTGTTTGTAAAGACTCTCTGTGACAGCCATGACCCTTCGCAAGGTAGTGAACTGTGGGGTCAGGAAATAGGCCACATGAAATGACATCCCATGCTGGAAGTAGACACAAATCTAAAGGGAAGCCATCACATGAAAAGCTAATCTGTGGTGGATGGTTTTAGTGGATATAAAGAGGGAACCATAGCAAATTGCAATTTCCCTGCTATGACTGTCTCCTAGCATCCTCCCTACTCCTCTCTAGCTGCATTATGACTAAGCAGGTTTGCAAACTATGTCAGCTCCTCTTCCAGTTTCAGATCTGTAAGTGTCCAGGTGGTGAGGGGGGGATCAGAGGAGAATTTGCTCACACTGTTTGGGGCATATATCTAGTTTGGGTAGACATCTTCTTGTTTTAGCTTGAATAATATGACCAAAAATGGCACCTTTGAAAAGACTCTGCATCACTTAAACAGAAGAATATGGCAATTATAACGTACTTAAAATACACTGTATTGTTTACCATGTGCTTTCAGTTAAATTCAGAAAAAAATGAACTCTGTAAAATGAGGTGAAAGATAAAATAGTGAGCCAAAATATTGAAATCTATTAGAAGTCAGTAAAAAAAAGCAAATAAAATCAAAATGCAGGCAACAATGACATTAGAAGCATTAAATTGCAGGAATGACACAAAGAAAACCAGTCATACAGAGAACAAACATAATAAGCTTTAAGACGGCAGAATTTTCTTTTTTGATTAAGAAGATAGACGTTCTAAGGGTCAAGAAGATAATAGGGAGAAGATAAAACAAATATACAAGTATTCTTTCAAATATTCAGTAATCCATATATGCACCTTTCACAATCCCAGGAAAAAAATATTTGAGATACAGGAAGAAACAGTGAAGAAAAAAAAATGCACAAAAAGCAAAAAAATAAAAAACAAACAAAACCACTGCTATTCCTAAAGAAGAAATCAGAAAAAATATAACTGAATCAATTATTAAGGATATAGTAGAATAAATCTCTTGGATGAATGGAAACATAAATCTAAAAATTCACATGGCTAAATGTTTACAAGGTTAATAAAAAGTGATTAATTCCTGTACATAACTCTGGTGAAATATTTTTATTTCAAAGGGAAAGAACAACTGGAGAAAAGGAGAGAAAATGTCAGTTATAATAGGATAAAAATTATGCTATTTTCTGACTTATGCTCTGCAGTATACGCGTAAAAGAACAATGGAACTAAATTCACTCTTTTCTAACAATATGGTGGACTTAATGTTGGAAAAAAAAAACACATTTGCTACGGAAGATTTAAAAATGTGTCATAGAATATTTAAAAGCCACCTAAGCAGGGTAGGGAGACAAAATCTGTGCATGTTCAAGGTGGGTGGTCAGATCAGAGGCAGCTATATATAGCCAGCAACTCTCTAAAACTAGGGAAAAAACAACCCCACAGAGAAAATGAAATACCCTTCTGTCTTTGGCTCTAGATGGAGGGAATAAAAAGAAGAAAAATTCTTCCAAGAATTTTTAATATAAATCATTGCATGAGTTTGGGACTTGAATTCACACTACCAGTGTGGCCTGAAATTCCCCAAGAAACTTTAGTTTAAAGTAGTTTCAGGTTGGCAATATTCATATGTGTCTAGCAGAGCTAAATGAAATATTCTTTGGAAGAACCACTTTAAACTTAGGTCTCAAAAATCTCCAATAGATAAAATTCCAGAAAACATGCACTTGTAATCAAAAATTGTAGATCACATGAGGAAATGAGCCTCCATAGCAAGAATTAGCAGAATACAAACTACAGAATGATCAGACATGCAAAACCCATAGTTACTGCATTGATAAAATTCAGAATATTTAAAATTCTGTTTATTAGGATTAAATAAATAAAGGAGAGTTTCAAAAGTGTAAGTATGAAAGTAACAATTATAAAAAATTACTAGGAATGTCTGAAAAAAATCAGTAGAATTTCTAGGAATTAAGACCTTTACACACAGATTAAGCAGACATAGAGAATAGGGTGTGAAAATCTAACATATGCCTCTTCAGAGTTCCAGAATAAATATATTAAGAGAATTGGAGGAGAGACAATATTCAAAGATATAATGTCTGCAAATCTTTGGAAATGATAAAAAATTCTAATCATCAGATTGAGGAAGCTCAACTACTCCCAAAGAGAATGAATATGAATAAAGCTACATCTGTAAAACCCTTCAGACAAAGAGTAAAACCTTAAAAGTGACCAGAAACAAAGAAAAACACTAAGTAGAAATGATAACTACAGTGACATTTGACTTACCAGCAGCAATGCTAGAAGCCAGGAAATGGAAAAGTCTTAAAATTCTGAGAAAAATTATTGTTAAATTAGTATTTCTGAGTATGAAATTATATCTTACAAGAAGTAATATGAAATAAATATACATTATAATAAAGAATGGCTTGTAGAATTTTGAGCTTCCCTGGTGGCTCAGATGGTAAAGAATCTGCCTACAATGTAGGAGACCCTGATTCCATTCCTGGCTTGGGAAGATCCTCTGGAGAAGGGCATGGCAACCTATCCCGTAATCTTGCCTGGAGAATCCCCAACGCAGAGGAGCCTGGCGGGCTACAGTCTATAGGGTCACAAGGAATTAGACACTTCTGAGTGACTAACACTTTTGCTTTTTTTTTTTTTGCAGGGTTTTAAAAGAATAAACTGTTTAAAAAGGAATGTCTAAAGGCCATTATTCATCATCCAGAAAAAGGTTTGAGATGTAGGACTGAATCGTGAGCAAGACAATGATATATATGTGGGTATATCTAAATAAACAATGACCATTTAAAACAATATTATTATTTATAAACTGTTCAGTACAAATTGAGTAAAAATAAAATGCTGGGGGAAATAGTAGACATTAGTGATAGGTGCTAAATATTCTAAGATGCTTGTATTATTTTGGAAGAGGATAAAGACTGGTTAACCAGAAGAGTAAGAAACAGGATAAAATCAATCATCTAAATTAAATATATGTAAGAGGATGAAAATAACAAAGAAAAGAGGAAAAAGTAAAAAAATTGATTATAGAGCTAAAGCCAATTATATCAATTTTCACAACAAATGTAAATGTACTAAACTTTCTAGGTAAAGGACAAAGATTTTTTGGTTGCATTTAAATGAAAAAAAAAAGGAGAAATATTTAAAACATTCAGACTTGGAAAGATCAGAAGTAAAAAGATGAAGAAGGATATACTAGGTAAGCATTAAGCAGTGAAAATGGAGTTGATGAAGCAATATGAACCTTAGAAAAGCTAGAAAAATCTTAATGAATATAAAATGTATAACCCCATATTGAGTTCTAAGCATCTCTGAATTTAATGCCATAGCTTTACAGTACAGAAATAAGAGTGATCATAACTAAAGGGAGAATCTAACCAATCTATCATCAAACCAGCAGATTTGAATCAGATCAGATCAGATCAGATCAGTCGCTCAGTCGTGTCCGACTCTTTGCGACCCCATGAATCGCAGCACGCCAGGCCTCCCTGTCCATCACCAAATCCCGGAGTTCGCTCAGACTCACATCCATCGAGTCAGTGATGCCATCCAGCTGTCTCATCCTCTGTCATCCCCTTCTCCTCCTGCCCCCAATCCCTCCCAGCATCAGAGTCTTTTCCAATGAGTCAACTCTTCGCATGAGGTGGCCAAAGTACTGGAGTTTCAGCTTTAGCATCATTCCTTCCAAAGGAATCCCAGGCTGATCTCCTTCAGAATGGACTGGTTGGATCTCCTTGCAGTCCAAGGGACTCTCAAGAGTCTTCTCCAACACCACAGTTCAAAAAGCATCAGTTCTTCGGCGCTCAGCCTTCTTCACAGTCCAACTCTCACATCCATACATGACCACTGGAAAAACCATAGCCTTGACTAGACGGACCTTTGTTGGCAATGTCTCTGCTTTTGAATATGCTATCTAGGTTGGTCATAACATTTCTTCCAACGAGTAAGCGTCTTTTAATTTCATGGCTGCTGTCACCATCTGCAGTGATTTTGGAGCCCCCCAAAATAAAGTCTGACACTGTTTCCACTGTTTCCCCATCTATTTCCCATGAAGTGATGGGACCAGATGCCATGATCTTCGTTTTCTGAATGTTGAGCTTTAAGCCAACTTTTTCACTCTCCACTTTCACTCTCCACTTTCACTTTCATCAAGAGGCTTTTGAGTTCCTCTTCACTTTCTGCCATAAGGGTAGTGTCATCTGCATATCTGAGGTTACTGATATTTCTCCTGGCAATCTTGATTCCAGTTTGTGTTTCTTCCAGTCCAGCGTTTCTCATGATATACTCTGCACAGAAGTTAAATAAGCAGGGTGACAATATACAACCTTGACGAACTCCTTTTCCTATTTGGAACCAGTCTGTTGTTCCATGTCCAGTTCTCACTGTTGCTTCCTGACCTGCATACAAATTTCTCAAGAAGCAGATCAGGTGGTCTGGTATTCCCATCTCTTTCAGAATTTTCCACAGTTTATTGTGATCCACACAGTCAAAGGCTTTGGCATAGTCAATAAAGCAGAAATAGATGTTTTTCTGGAACTCTCTTGCTTTTTCGATGATCCAGCGGATGTTGGCAATTTGATCTCTGGTTCCTCTGCCTTTTCTAAAACCAGCTTGAACATTAGGAAGTTCACGGTTCACATATTGCTGAAGTCTGGCTTGGAGAATTTTGAGCATTACTTTACTAGCGTGTGAGATGAGTGCAATTGTGCAGTAGTTTGCGCATTCTTTGGCATTGCCTTTCTTTAGGATTGGAATGAAAACTGACCTTTTCCAATCCTGTGGCCACTGCTGAGTTTTCCAAATTTGCTGGCATATTGAGTGCAGCACTTTCACAGCATCATCTTTCAGGATTTGGAATAACTCAACTGGAATTCCATCACCTCCACTAGCTTTGTTCGTAGTGATGCTTCCTAAGGCCCACTTGACTTCACATTCCAGGATGTCTGGCTCTAGGTCAGTGATCACACCATCGTGATTATCTGGGTCATGAAGATCTTTTATGTACAATTCTTCTGTGTATTCTTGCCATCTCTTCTTAATATCTTCTTCTTCTTTTAGGTCCATACCATTTCTGTCCTTTATCGAGCTCATTTTTGCATGAAATGTTCCTTTGGTATCTCTGATTTTCTTGAAGAGATCCCTAGTCTTTCCCATTCTGTTGTTTTCCTCTATTTCTTTGCATTGATCGCTGAAGAAGGCTTTCTTATCTCTTCTTGCTATTCTTTGGAACTCTGCATTCAGATGTTTATATCTTTCCTTTTCTCCTTTGCTTTTTGCTTCTCTTCTTTTCACAGCTATTTGTAAGGCCTCCCCAGACAGCCATTTTGCTTTTTTGCATTTCTTTTCCATGGGAATGGTCTTGATCCCTGTCTCCTGTACAATGTCACGAACCTCATTCCATAGTTCATCAGGCACTCTATCTATCAGATTTGAATACATTCTTTTTATTGAATAATAGGTTAGGTACAAAAATAAATCATTGAAGATGTAGGAAATCTGAACTAAACTAACAAATCTGTATAAATATAAAATAACTCTCTTTAAAAAATAAATTTTCCTTTCAGAAATAAGTGAAATATTTATAAAAGTAAAACACAAGTAGTAACATGCAGAATTTTAAATAATTAGATAGTATGTTAGATATAAACATTTCACATATAGCATATATAATAGGTATATAACTATTGAATATACTAACCATAGTTATGTATAGTTATATAATCTCATAACCTATGTAAAGGCAAGAAACTTGCATGTATAGAGAAATTTATATCATTTGCGTTACAAATGAGTTAAATATTAAAAGTAGAATAGAAATTCATACAATAAAGCCAGAGTTATACTAGAGAGGTTTAAAAGAAGCTAATAATTTTTCATTTTAAAATGGAGTCTAGGAAAAATGGTACTAAGGAACCCATTTGCAGGGCAAGAATAGAGACTCAGATGTAGAGAACGGACCCGTGGACACGGTGGAGGAAGGAGAGGGCGGGGCAAGTTGAGAGCAGTACTGGCGTATATACACTGCCATGTGTAAAGTAGGCAGCTGATGAAAAGCTGCTGTATAAAGCAGGGAATCTGACCTAGTGCTCTGTGATGAGGTGGGATGGGGGAGAGAAGCTCCCTGCATCAACCTGCAGTTGATTCACATCGTTATACAGCAGAAGCCAACACAGCATTGTAAAGCAACTATCCTCCAATTAAAAATAAATTTATGAAAAATAAAAGGCTAATAAAAATAGACCTATCTAGTAAGACGAATCATTAAAAAAACAGAGATAGATGGCACAAATAAAATAATGTTAGGGATGAAAAAGGAAAGAAAAACAACAGATCAAACAGAAATTAAAAGAAAAAAGTTTACTTTTTTCAACTTTATGGCAACATTTTGGAAATTTAAGTGAAATGGACAAATTTCTTAATAAATCAACCAATCTGATCAAAGAAGAAATATTAAATTTTAGTAGTTCTATACCCATTAAATAAATTGAGTCAACAGTTAAAAATCCCCCATAAGGGGAACATTAGACACAGGTGATTTTAAAGGTAATTTTTACCAAATAGAGAAGCAATAAATACTACAAAAGCTTTATAAACACCTTCAAAAAACAAAAACAGAGTGCAGTTCTCAAGTTAGTTCATGTGCCAAGCACAATAAGTGTATCAAAACAAGACAAGAACAACATAGAAAAGTAAAGTTATAGGCCAATCCTACTTATGAATATGGAGTTAAAACCTACCCTCTCCACCAAAAAACAATATGTAAAAAAAGAGAATGTAAAATGACCAAACTAGTTTCAAGAATGAGAAATGAGTATAAAATTATAAAATTTATAAAAG
This sequence comes from Bos mutus, assembly GCF_027580195.1. NCBI lineage: Eukaryota > Metazoa > Chordata > Mammalia > Artiodactyla > Bovidae > Bos > Bos mutus. The sequence goes on along the minus strand of NC_091634.1, from coordinate 20,608,812 downwards.
CTATTCACCACATTAAATTAAAAGTATCCTAGAGTACTTCTCTCTGATTACTGTTTTTTCCTATTTCTAACTCAAGTTTATTACTGTTTGCTTCTTACATTTTGAAGTTTGTTTTTTGTGTACATTTACTTTAGAAATGTGATACTGTCCCTTGGATTCATCTCTTTATCTTTAAGAAATGTCTTTATTTTTAGTAGTGCTTCTTGTTTCTAAGTCTAGTCTGTCTGGTGTTAGTATAGCAACATCACCTTACTTCTCATCCTTGTAACACTTTAATGGTCTTACACTTAAAACCGTGAGTCTTTAAAGCAGAATATAGTTACATTTTTGTCTTTATATCCAGTGTGACTATCTTTGTTAACTGGAATATTTATTCATTTATATTTAATGTGATCACTTATTTATTTCCTTCATGTTACTACTTGTTTTCTTGTAATTCACTTGTTCCATGTTTCTTTGACTCTCTTTTCTTGATTTCTTTTGCATTAATTAAAGACTTCTCATTATTCATTTTCTCTTCTTTATTAGCTTACTTATTTATAATTTTATTCTTCTTGTAGTTGCTCTAGAGATTACAACACCTTTCCTTGATATATTACCATTTGATGCAAACTGTTACTTTTCCATTTCCCTCATAGTGCTCAAAGTGTGGATTTCTTGCATTTTGAAATTTTTTTGTCATATATTTTAATTCTGCATGTTTAAAACCCTGCAAGATATTATTATTGTTCTATACAGTCATTATTGGTCAATGTGCAGTCATATTCATCTATATGTTTACCCTTTGATTTCGTGTTTAATTTCTTCTTACATTTCTGTGATTCCCTGCAAGATATTTTCTTTTTCTTTTTTTCAGTCCAAAGATCTTTCATTAGCGTTAATTCTTGGGGTTTACAGAACTTGAATCTGTCTTTCAACAGTTTTGTAAATTCACCAGAGAAGATGAGAAATGTGTTGAGTCTATGCAGAATTCCTGTACCTCACCAGTAGGAGAAAATTTGGGGGAGAATACCAACAAAGAAATAATTATGAGAATTTTCAGATTGGTTGGGTTCAAATAAAGTTAACCATAAAATGATCAGGATTCATTTTTATCTATCATCTATCTATCTACATTATTTTGGGGGGCTCCAAAATCACTGCAGATGGTGATTGCAGCCATGAAATTAAAAGATGCTTACTCCTTGGAAGGAAAGTTATGACCAACCTAGATAGCATATTAAAATGCAGAGATGTTACTTTGTCAACAAAGGTCTGTCCAGTCAAGGCTATGGTTTTTCTAGTAGTCATGTATGGATGAGAATTGGACTATAATGAAAGCTGAGCACTGAAGAATTGACACTTTTGAACTGTGGTGTTGGAGAAGACTCTTGAGAGTCCCTTGGACTGCAAGGAGATCCAACCAGTCCATCCTAAAGGAGATCAGTCCTGGGTGTTCATTAGAAGGACTGATGTTGACGCTGAAAACTTCAATACTTTGGCCATCTGATGCGAAGAGCTGACTCATTTGAAAAGACCCTGATGCTGGGAAAGATTGAGGGCAGGAGGAGAAGGGGACGACAGAGGATGAGATGGTTGGATGGCATCACTGACTCAATGGACATGAGTTTGGGTGAACTCCGGGAGTTGGTGATGGACAGGGAAGCCTGGCATGCTGCAGTGAATGGGGTCACAAAGAGTTGGACACAACTGAGCAACTGAACTGAACTGAACTGAACTGATATATATACATATACACATATATATGGGCTTCCCTGATGTCTCAGATGAAAAAACAGCCTGGAATGCAGATCTGGGTTTGATCCCTGAGTCAGGAAGATGCCCTATAGAAAGGAATCTCTACCCACTATAGTATTCTTGCCTGGAGAATCCCATGGGCAGAGGAGCCTGATGGACTACAGTCCATTGGATTGCAAAGACACAACTGAGCAACTTTCACACACATATACCTGTGTGTGTATATATATAAATATCAAGTGAAGTCGCTCAGTCGTGTCCGACTCTTTGCGACCCCATGGACTGTAGCCTTCCAAGCTCCTCTGTCCATGGGATTTCCAGGCAGGAATACTGGAATGGGTTGCCATTTCCTTCTCCAAGGATATATATACATATACATATATACATATATATATATATAACTATTTAAAACATTTTATATATTTACCAAAATAGTAAATGTGTAGTTATAATAGTGTCAAAGGGCTCTTTAGTTTCTCTTAGTTTCTACTTAGACACTGCTGACCTGGCCTATAGTAGTAGTGCTCAGTCATGTACGACTCTTTGTGACCCAGTGGACTATAGCTTGCCAGGTTCTGTCCATGGGATTATCCCAGCCAGAATACTGGAGTGGGTTGCCATTTCCTTCTCCAGATTATCTTCAGTGATGCCATTCAACCATCTCATCCTCTGCCATCACCTTGATTTCTTGTTTTATTAGTTAGATATTTTTGTTTTCCCATACCCACATCCCATTTTACCTTATCTTGATTAAATACCTCCTCTTGATTCTATGGATTAGCTAATCAATTTATCTACATCACAATTTGTAGTTAAATCAGTAATTAATGTTTATATTAATTAATGTTTATATTAATCAACCCTGAATATTCACTGGAAGAACTGATGCTGAAGCTCCAATTCTTTGGCCAGCTGATCTGAAGAGCTGATTCATTGGAAAAGACCCTGATGCTGAAAAAGATTGAAGGCAGGAGAAGAAGGGGATGACAGAGGATGAGATGTTGGATGGCATCACTGATTCAATGGGCATAAGTTTGAGCAAACCCTGGGAGAGTGTGAAGCACAGGGAAGCCTGGCATGCTCCAGTCCATGGGGTTGCAAAGAGTCGGACGCGACTAAGCGACTGAACAAAACAACAAATGTTTATATTAATATGACCATATTGCTTTCTGCCTAGCCATGCAGTATAGAATAATTTTTCTGTACAACTCTTTGTTTTTTCTGGGACATTGACAATTGCTTTATTTTCTAATTACTTAGTGGTCTATACATCAAGACCCATCTTTTGCTAAATGCTCCAGAAGACCTGTCAAAGATATGTCAGTTTTATTGCAAGTCTTCAGGCACATTTCTGAGCACTTCACATGTTCCTACCCCAGAGAAATTTCTCCTACGATCTTTTGTGAACTTGTTCACCTGGCTTATGGTGTTACAGTGGAGAAGACTTTTAATCCCGTTTCCTATTTTTTTATATGTATATAGCCTTTTTGTTTTATTTATCTATTTTTTACTTTATTCCCTCTCTGAAATTCTTAGGATCTTCTCTTAATCCTTAGTTTTCTGAAGTTGTGTGATGATGTGGTTGGCATAGGTGTTCTTTTGTCGTCTTTTCTGCTCAGTGTTTCACAGATTCAACCAAACTAACAATTTATCATTATTTCTTTCTGATGTTCTCCCTTGAATTTTCTCCGACTGGCCAGGTACAGGAATTCCTGGATAGTCTCAACACATTTTTCATCTTTCCTCTCCTATTGTTCTTCTTTTCATCTCTTTGTTCTACTATTTATTTTCTTCCATCTATTGTCTACTCCTCTAAGTCCTTTTTAGATTTATTATTTGTTTTTATTTTCGTATCCCTATTTGTCTTAGTCTGAGTCCTTCATGTTGAGTTTTCTCACATGTTTTGTGACTTTGGGCTCTTCACTCATATTTAAGAGCAAGGCTTTAAATTCATTGGTAGCTCCATGTGTCCTCATCAGATCTCCACTGTGGTGCAGTCAGGCTGTCAGCTTTTTCGTCTTTCTGTTGTAAAGCTCCCTAATGACAGACATTGTAAAGATTATATTTGTATCCACTTGGTTTCTCCAGAAAATAATCCTTTTCATATACTCTCTAGAGATGTTATACCAGTTGCTGACACCCTGGAAAGAGGGCAAGGTAAGAGACGTGAAGTGTGACCATCCTGGACTTGGATTTACTTGTTCCTTTTGTTTTCAATTTAGGACCTTCTCTCCCAGCTACATCTGGTTTCCCCACATCTGGAGCCTCTCAATTCTAAACATAATAAAACTCCCATTTCCTGTAGAGATGGGAATGGGATATATCCTTGGCTACACATGGAAGACAAAAAGATTGGAAAAGGCATTGGGGGGTGACATCTAACTGCTCAGTACAGATGTGCAACCTTGGTGGCTGGTGCCGCTGAATCCCAAACCTTCCCGGAGTCCTGGGGGGAAATGAATTTGTTTTCGCTGCTCTCCCCTCTGTCAGCACAAAGATTTCATTTTCCTTGGCTCCTCTGTGTTATTTACCTCTGCTCTGTTTCCTATCTTTGAAACATTTAATTTCTATCTGTGAACACTGCTGATTCCTCTTCTATCTCTTTATCTTTATGTGTTATTATCATTTCAGTTATTTTGCAATTGCATCAATAGAGATTTGAAAGAATAAAGAAATAAATGCATAAGAAATTTAATGTATACCTATGATTTTTTAGATATTTATAATATGTATCTAAATCTTGTTTTAGATTTAGACACATAGACAAAATTATACACCAAATTAAGCAGAGAATACTTATTTTGAAAAAAAAAATCCTGTTCTTTCATAAGTACTTATACAAAGAAAGTCTACAAATTATAAAATGTAAAAATACAGGTGTATATTCTATGACTAAATGCAATAATAACCAAATCATAACAACCCTACTCGATTGTCAGCAATAGAAATTATTACTAACTCCTCAACTATTATTATTATTAATTTTATTATTACTGCTAGTAAATAACTCCTGAAATAAAAAGTAAATTCAAATAAAAGTTCAAATGAAAAAGAGACACAAACTCCTTAAAAATGAATGCCAGTGAAGACACTGCATGTAAAGATGTATGAGTACTCATGTGAATCTGGATAGTCTTAAATGCAACATGGCAGAAAATAAAGAAGATTGAAAAGTAAAAGAAGCAAACCTAAAACTCAAAAGCTAGATAATAAATGAAAATTAAGCTAACATTCTATGAGCATATTTAATAAAGATAATGGGAACATTCACTAAAGCAGAAATTTTTAAAATGAATGCAACCCCAAAAGCTTGCTTAATTGGGCTAATAAAAAAATAAAACTTTTCACAAGACTAATGAAGAAGAAAGAAGGGACAAAAAATAAACATTAGAAAAAAATGGATAGATGCATAGCTACTGACAATATTATGAAAATTTATGAGTAATCTATACACAGCTTTGTGCCAATAAATATAAATATTTCAATCAAATTTTTAAACATAATGTAAATGGTGACTATCATCTCAGGATGAGATGAGCCAGCATAATATACAAATAATCATAGAATAAAATGAAAGGGAGTCACATTATCTTTAAAAATGTATCAAGTTCAGGCACCTTTATGGGTAAGTTCTATCAATCTTTACTGAATAAAGATGTATCTTATGAACTGTTTCAGATCATAAAAACAAAAATGTAAAGCTCTTCAACTGATTCTGTGATCCTAGCTTAACCTCACACCCAAAATCAGATGTTGTTGTTGTTCAATCTCTCAGGTGTGTCTGACTCTGCGACCCCATGGACTGCAGCATGCCAGGCTTCCTTGTCCTTTACTATCTCCTGAAGTTTGCTCAAACTCATGTCCATGTAGTCGATGATGCCATCCAACAACTCATTCTCTGTCATCCCCTTCTCCTCCTGCTCTCAATCTTTCCCAGCATCTGGGTCTTTTCCAATGAGTCAGCTCTTTGCATCAGGTGGTTTAAGTATTGGAGATTCAGCTTCAGCACCAGTCCTTTCACTGAATAGTCAGGGTTGATTTCCTTTAGGATTGACTGATTTGATCTTCTTGCTCTCCAAGGGACTCAAGAGTCTTCTCCAGCACCACAATTTGAAAGCATCAATTCTTCGGTGCTCAGCCTTCTTTATGATCCAACTCTTACATCTATACATGGCTACTGGATAAACCATAGCATTGAATACATAGATCTTTGTTGCCCAAGTGATGTCTCTGCTTTTTAATTTATATGTGCATGCATGCATGTGCTGTGTTGTGCTTCGTCACTCACTTGTGTCCAACTTTGCAACCCTATGGACTATAGCCTGCCAGGCTCCTCTGTCCATGGGGATTCTCCAGGCAAGAACACTGGAGTGGGTTACCATGCCCTCCTCCAGGGGATCTTCCTGACCCATGGATTGAACACAAGTCTCGCACATTGCAGGCAGATTCTTTACCATCTGAGCCACCAGGGAACCCTGTATGCATGCATATTTCTCTTCTATTCTTCCCTCCATCATCCTATCAAAATGGGCACTGCCATGAGGGGGTGGATAGTGAGTCAGAAGGGAAGCACTCTGCAGTACAGTTGGTCTCCCGACTCTCCCGAGAGCTCACTAATAAGATGATGCCAAACATTATTGATGGGCACCAGAGAGGAGATGAAGAGGAAGATGGGCCCTCTTCTTTCCCAAAGGGGAATTCAGAGCTGAAAGAGAACAAGGGTGCCTGATGGAACACCTGGCAACTCCCAAGGTCTTGGGAGGATGACTCTTGGCATACCTCTGCAGGTTGGGTCCAAGTTACTAGGTTTTCAGCATCAACAAAGGCTTGGATAGGAGCTAGGGTGCCCTAAACTCAAGGGTCATTCAATGCTCAGGAATAAGCAGGGTTGGGGGAATTTGATGGCCTTAAGAATCAGAGGTCCTTTTTCTCTTCTAGACACAAGGGAGGCAGGATAGCCGCTCTGAATCATAAGTCAGCCAGGCCTCGGTTCAGTTCGGATCTGAGAGTAGCTGAACACAGAGGAGAAGCTCATGACCTTGGGATGGCTTGAAGCTTCCATAACACCAGCTCTGAACCAATATAGGAGTGGAATAAGTTTCCATTTTCCGGTCCAACCTCAACTGATGCTCTCTGTGACGGTCAGTTTCCTTATCTGTATACTGTAGATGATTCTCATAGCCTGTCTGTGAAAACTGAAAAGCTAAAGTACTCAATGTCCTCAGCAGTTTTTAGCGTATCACTAAATCATATTCATACATGGCTCAGATGTTAAAGAATCTGCCTGCAATGCAGGAGACTTGGGTTCAATCCCTGGGTCGGAAAGACTTCCTGGAGGAGGGAATGACTACCCAGTATTCTTACCTAGAGAATTTCATGGACTGAGGAGCCTGGTGGCTACAGCCTGTGGGGTTACAGAATCAGACATGACTGGGCGACTAACATTTTCTTTCACTTTTAAGCTGTAGATGATTCTCATAGCCTGTCTGGGAAAACTGAAAAGCTAAGGCATTCAATGTGCTTAGCAGTCTTTTAGCATATCACTAAATGGGAAAGACTAGAGATCTCTTCAAGAAAATTAGATATACTGAGGGAACATTTCATGCAAAGAAGGGCTCGATAAAGGACAGAAATCGTATGGACCTAACAGAAGCAGAAGATATTAAGAAAAAAAAAAAAGAAGGAAAAAAAAAAAAAAGAAGATATTAAGAAGAGGGGCAAGAATACACAGAAGAACTGTACAAAAAAGATCTTCACGACCCAGATAATCACAATGGTGTGATCACTGACCTAGAGCCAGACATCCTGGAATGTGAAGTCAAGTGGGCCTTAGGAAGCATCACTACGAACAAAGCTAGTGGAGGTGATGGAATTCCAGTTGAGCTCTTTCAAATCCTGAAAGATGATGCTGTGAAAGTGCTGCACTCAATATGCCAGCAAATTTGGAAAACTCAGCAGTGGCCACAGGACTGGAAAAGGTCAGTTTTCATTCCAATCCCAAAGAAAGGCAATGCCAAAGAATGCTCAAACTACTGCACAATTGCACTCATCTCACACGCTAGTAAAGTAATGCTCAAAATTCTCCAAGCCAGACTTCAGCAATACATGAACCATGAACTTCCAGATGTTTAAGCTGGATTTAGAAAAGGCAGAGGAACCAGAGATCAAATTGCCAACATCCGCTGGATCATCGAAAAAGCAAGAGAGTTCCAGAAAAACATCTATTTCTGCTTTATTGACTATGCCAAAGCCTTTGACTGTGTGGATCACAATAAACTGTGGAAAATTCTGAAAGAGATGGGAATACCAGACTACCTGACCTGCCTCTTGAGAAATTTGTATGCAGGTCAGGAAGCAACAGTGAGAACTGGACATGGAACAACAGACTGGTTCCAAATAGGAAAAGGAGTACATCGAGGCTGTATATTGTCACCCTGTTTATTTAACTTATATGCAGAGTACATCATGAGAAATCCTGGGCTGGAAGAAGCACAAGCTGGAATCAAGATTGCCGGGAGAAATATCAATAACCTCAGATATGCAGATGACACCACCCTTATGGCAGAAAGTGAAGAGGAACTCAAAAGCCTCTTGATGAAGGTGAAAGAGGAGAGTGAAAAAGTTGGCTTGAAACTCAACATTCAGAAAACGAAGATCATGGCACCTGGTCCCATCACTTCATGGGAAATAGATGGGGAAACAGTGGAAACAGTGTCAGACTTTATTTTGGGGGGGCTCCAAAATCACTGCAGATGGTGACTGCAGCCATGAAATTAAAAGACGCTTACTCCTTGGAAGGAAAGTTATGACCAACCTAGATAGCATATTGAAAAGCAGAGACATTACTTTGCCAGCAAAGGTCCGTCTAGTCAAGTCTATGGTTTTTCCAGTGGTCATGTATGGATGTGAGAGTTGGACTGTGAAGAAAGCTGAGTGCTGAAGAATTGATGCTTTTGAACTGTGGTGTTGGACAAGACTCTTGAGAGTCCCTTGGACTGCAAGGAGATCCAACCAGTCCATTCTGAAGGAGAACAGCCCTGGGTGTTCTTTGGAAGGAATGATGCTAAAGCTGAAACTCCAGTATTTTGGCCACCTCATGCAAAGAGTTGACTCATTGGAAAAGACTCTGATGCTGGGAGGGATGGGGGCAGGAGGAGGGGACGACAGAGAATGAGAGGGCTGGATGGCATTGCTGATTCGATGGACGTGAGTCTGAGTGAACTCCGGGAGTTGGTGATGGACAGGGAGGCCTGGCGTGCTGTGATTCATGGGGTCGCAAAGAGTCGGACACAACTGAGTGACTGAACTGAACTGAACTGAACTGAAATTGTGTTCATGCATGTTAAGGATTATTATTGTTGTTATTGTGAATAGCATTAAATCAAAGGATATACTGCAAAGCTATTAGAAACAGAGAAATAAACATAAAGAAACAACATTAGTGCTAGAGTAGAGCTGTATTTTTCTAATTTGAGACCATATTTTATTTGTTCACTTCATGTATCAATGTCACAGAAGTTTTTTGATAATATTGATTTAATGTATTAAACTCTACAGAGATAATGCTTGTTTTTTTTTTGCTAGTGCCCATTAAATATTTACAATAATAATTACTTGATAGATCTTTAAGATATCTGAATAAACTCTGTGAATAGGTTAAAATGGTTGCATTCGCTGATTGCAATGCAAACAAACTATAGGTATGCAATATAATTTTAAATAAGAAATTACTTGAAATCTAATAAACATATTTCCATGTAACCCAGTAAAAGATAAACTACAGCTACAAATATAGACTTTGAAAAATAATGAGATAACCACATAGGAAAACTTATGGGCTGCAGCCAAAGCTGTACTTATTATTACAGTAATAATCTTAGATGTTTTTCTTATTAAACAGGACAAAAATAAAAACATATACTCTGACTATTAAACTTAGCATGTCAGCAGAAAACAAAAAAGCATAAGGAAAGTAGGAGGAAGGAATTAACAGAAATAACAAGCATAAATATGCAGTCAGCAGAATTGCTAAATAAATGAGATTGGGTTCTCTGAAACGACGAATAAAATATTCAAAACCAAGAAATCTAATCAAGGAAAAGTGAGACCAAAATAGGATTGAGAATAAAGACATAATCACAAATATGAAGAGGATTCATAGACTTTAAAGAAATTTCTATGAACAACTCTGCTAAATATGGAAACTGCATAAAATTCATAATGTTCAGGGGAAACACATTTAGATTGGCTTAAGAAAATCTAAAAAATACAAATAAATCAGAGACTCTAAAACAAAATAGAAAAGTTTTGTCAAAGAACTAGCTCTATAAAGATGTTAGGATCAGATCAGAGGATTTTACAGGCAGAGTTTATCAATCCTGTAACAGATAATTTCACTGTAATTTAACTGTTCTAGACAATGGGGAAAAAAGAATTTTTCTCTCTCTGTTCCTCTCACTTTGTCTCTCTTTCTCTCTCTGTCTCCCTCACACACACAGACAAGCATGCTGAAAATTTTAAAACAGGATACATTTCAGAAAAGAGGAAATATGGTTTTTTCAATATATATTTGCTTGTGATATGATTAGTTACCTGGAGAAAACAACAAAATCAACTGATAAGTCAACTGGAATTGATGGGAACTGAGTAAGGTAGCATAATATTACATAATAGAAAAATAATCACTATTTGATCAGAAATAACCAGTTGATAAATGCAATAGAAAATGATCCCCATTTATTATAACATTCCCAAACATAAACTGTCTTGAAATAAACCAAATAAGAAATGTATAATACCTATGCTAAGTCGCTTCAGTCGTGTCCGACTCTGTGCGACCCCACAGATGGCAGCCCACCAGGCTCCCCCATCCCTGGGATTCTCCAGGCAAGAACACTGGAGTGCGTTGCCATTTCCTTCTCCAGTGCATGAAAGAGAAAAATGAAAGTGAAGTCGCTTAGTCGTGTCCGACTCTTAGCAACCCCATGGACTGCAGCCTACCAGGCTCCTCTGTCCATGGATTTTCCAGGCAAGAGTACTGGAGTGGGGTGCCATTGCCTTCTCCGGTATAATACCTATAGGATGGGGCAAAAAGTCCTATAGACCTTTACTAAAAAGCAAACCTGAATAGGTAAACTCCTGGTGGGAGAAAGTAGGTGAGTTTTAATCTCGAGGGGAGAGAGGCTGTTGCCAGAACATCAAATGATCTTGAGGAGATAAGCCTTGAAAATGTCTTTTTGAAGTTTCCAAGAGGCATTTTATAAAGACCCTTAATGAGAAATTCCCCTCACCCACAGAAGCCTGAATACATGTAAATGAAGGGAAGTTGGGCCAGGGCCCGTCCACACAAGGAAGAAGACTTGGCCTCTGGCAGAGACTAGCTGATAGGCTCACTGGTTGAGATCAGGTAACCTCAAGAAGACTTGAGCAAGTAGGCCACCAGGCTCTTTACTTGGGGGGAGGTCACAGATGTCACTGAGATGCTGGTAAAGGCTGGAGAAGAACTGAGTTCTCTTTGTAAAGGCAACGTGTACATGCATACATTTTTCACCCATCTCAGTGTGTTGCAGACCCTCTGAGGACACTGTTATGGATCTTCTGCATTTAGAGCTTACCTTGACCTCCAGAGGCAGGGGTATACATAGATCACCATCCTAGGTCTCAGACTCCGGAGTCACCCTACAGGTCTGAGAACTTGATGCGTGTTCTCTTCCTGGGAGGGGGATGGTGTTCTGAGCATCCCTTTCACTGCCCGTAGCCTGTCCTTCAGGCTTAAAGTTAAGAGGAGGAGGATGACTTTTCCATGTGTCAAAAATCTCAGAAGACAGTCAACTGTCTTTCCAGGCTTTCCAGACTAACTGATTTGCTGCGTAATTTCTCAGTCTTCACCATAGTTTTTTTTTTTTTAAATAAACATTTTTTTTAATCATGCAAAAAGCTCAAGGTAAATATAAATCTGTACAAACTGTCAGGAAATAAATTTGGTTGTGACTTGGATATGGTCATTCCACTTTTGGAAATTAATAGTCAAGAAATTCTAAACAGAAAAGAAAAACAAAAAACTTCTTTTTATAAAGATATTCACTGCTGTATTATTTATAATAGGGAGCAAATAGAAATCAGCTGTTCTTTATGGTGAATTATGATATGTATTATGTAACAGTTTTACATAGTTTTTAGAACTTGTGTTTGTTTGTTTGTTTTTTAAGTTTTTTTTTATTTTATTTTATTTTTAAACTTTACAATATTGTATTAGTTTTGCCAAATATCGAAATGAATCCGCCACAGGTATACCCGCGTTCCCCATCCTGAACCCTCCTCCCTCCTCCCCCTGCCACCCTTCCTCTGGGTCGTCCCAGTGCACCAGCCCCAAGCATCCAGTATCGTGCATCGAACCTGGACTGGCAACTCGTTTCATACATGACATTATACACGTTTCAACGCCATTCTCCCAAATCTCCCCACCCTCTCCCTCTCCCACAGAGTCCATAAGACTGATCTATACATCGGTGTCTCTTCTGCTGTCTCGTACACAGGGTCATTGTTACCATCTTTCTAAATTCCATATATATGTGTCAGTATACTGTATTGGTGTTTTTCCTTCTGGCTTACTTCACTCTGTATAATAGGCTCCAGTTTTATCCATCTCATTAGAACTGATTCAAATGTATTCTTTTTAATGGCCGAGTAATACTCCATTGTGTATATGTACCACTGCTTTCTTATCCATTCATCTGCTGATGGGCATCTAGGTTGCTTCCATGTCCTGGCTATTATAAACAGTGCTGCGATGAACATTGGGGTACACGTGTCTCTTTCCCTTCTGGTTTCCTCAGTGTGTATGCCCAGCAGTGGGATTGCTGGATCATACGGCAGTTCTATTTCCAGTTTTTTAAGGAATCTCCACACTGTTCTCCATAGTGGCTGTACTAGTTTGCATTCCCACCAACAGTGTAAGAGAGTTCCCTTTTCTCCACACCCTCTCCAGCATTTATTGCTTGTAGACTTTTGGATCGCAGCCATTCTGACTGGCGTGAAATGGTACCTCATAGTGGTTTTGATTTGCATTTCTCTGATAATGAGTGATGTTGAGCATCTTTTCATGTGTTTGTTAGCCATCTGTATGTCTTCTTTGGAGAAATGCCTGTTTAGTTCTTTGGCCCATTTTTTGATTGGGTCATTTATTTTTCTGGAGTTGAGCTGTAGGAGTTGCTTGTATATTTTTGAGATTAGTTGTTCGTCAGTTGCTTCATTTGCTATTATTTTCTCCCATTCTGAAGGCTGCCTTTTCACCTTGCTAATAGTTTCCTTTGTTGTGCAGAAGCTTTTAAGTTTAATTAGGTCCCATTTGTTTATTTTTGCTTTTATTTCCAATATTCTGGGAGGTGGGTCATAGAGGATCCTGCTGTGATGTATGTTGGAGAGTGTTTTGCCTATGTTCTCCTCTAGGAGTTTTATAGTTTCTGGTCTTATGTTGAGATCTTTAATCCATTTTGAGTTTATTTTTGTGTATGGTGTTAGAAAGTGTTCTAGTTTCATTCTTTTTACAAGTGGTTGACCAGTTTTCCCAGCACCACTTGTTAAAGAGATTGTCTTTAATCCATTGTATATTCTTGCCTCCTTTGTCAAAGATAAGGTGTCCATATGTGCGTGGATTTATCTCTGGGCTTTCTATTTTGTTCCATTGATCAATATTTCTGTCTTTGTGCCAGTACCATACTGTCTTGATAACTGTGGCTTTGTAATAGAGTCTGAAGTCAGGTAGGTTGATTCCTCCAGTTCCATTCTTCTTTCTCAAGATAGCTTTGGCTATTTGAGGTTTTTTTGTATTTCCATACAAATTGTGAAATTATTTGTTCTAGCTCTGTGAAGAATACCATTGGTAGCTTGATAGGGATTGCATTGAATCTATAAATTGCTTTGGGTAGTATACTCATTTTCACTATATTGATTCTTCCAATCCATGAACATGGTATATTTCTCCATCTATTAGTGTCCTCTTTGATTTCTTTCACCAGTGTTTTATAGTTTTCTATATATAGGTCTTTAGTTTCTTTAGGTAGATATATTACTAAGTATTTTATTCTTTCCGTTGCAATGGTGAATGGAATTGTTTCCTTAATTTCTCTTTCAGTTTTCTCATTATTAGTGTATAGGAATGCAAGGGATTTCTGTGTGTTGATTTTATATCCTGCAACTTTACTATAATCATTGATTAGTTCTAGTAATTTTCTGGTGGAGTCTTTAGGATTTTCTATGTAAAGGATCATGTCATCTGCAAACAGGAGTCTTCACCATAGTTTTTATGGAGCAGATTTTAGCAGTTATACCAAGATGAACTTGGGAAGTTATACCCAGTCTTCATTTTTAACAATCCCCTGCTCGATTTCACAAGCCACCCTAAATAACAATGCCAAGTAAAACCTCTGCACTTGCACTTGAAGGACAGTTTCCAGAGAAATGCCCAGTCCCCACTTGTGGCCAGATTACTAAATGTCTACAGAGAAATTCTGGCCACGCTTGTTTCCATGCAAACAGAGGTTGCACCTCACCCCCACCTTTGGCATCTGCTGGATCCTGCTTACCTCTCTTGGTAGAGTTTTCCTTCTACACTCTACATGCAAATACTCCTTGGATCCAAGGATGCTCAATTCTAATCCAACCCGAAGCTGGGGGTGGGTGTGGAAAAGGCACATTCAGATTTTTTTCTAGGTCTTGTCAGTTTACCTGTGAAGCGAGTTATTTGATTTTATATACTAGCTCAAAGTCACAGTCAGTATCTCAAGGACCTGAGGGGTTTCTCGGAGCCTTCCTAATTTTGTGCAACCAGCCCCTGGCTTCCATCTGCACAAGGTGAGCATCAAGATAAATGAGTGAATAGAGACATGACATCGGAAAGCCCTGAATAGACCCAGTGGTCAGGAGACATTAATCCTGAGGTGTGCCATCTCCTTTCTCTGAGGAGCTAACGCCATCACCCTTCCTGACCACTGCACTTCATTTGTCTGCTTAATCTCCCAGAACTTGGGCCTTACGATTCACCCCAGAAGTGAGTTCTGCTCTGGTGGGCCTTTGCTTCTCTGAGTTTTCAGGATGGCACAGATCACTGATATCTCTTCTCCTTCCTAGACGTCAGGCTTCTCTGGGACTGTATGATCCTTCATATCATCTGGGGTCATCTCTCCCCTATGTTATTTGACCTTAAACAGCCCACTAGCTGAGGTCAATGCCATGTACAAAGGGCCTAATTTAGTAAGCATTCTCTGACACCTACTGCATGCTGGGTTCTAAGCAACATGATATAGGGATTACAGAGGTGATGAAAACGTGGCATCTGCCCTCTTGAAGTTTATGCTTGGTTAAGGGAGACCCTAGCTCTTTCACCTGGCAGAACATGTTCTGCAGTTGAGGTTGATACTGGGCAAGCACAGCAGACGGGGGCTTGCTGCAGCTGATGGGATGGCGGTGGAGGGGGGGGGGTGGGCACTGAGCAATACCTGGGCCAGGTGATAGACTTGTATCAGGTGAGAGGAATAAGGATGCTCAAAAGTGACAGGAGCAAGGATGCTCGAAACAGCATGTTGGGGAACAGGAGTCTGATGTGAATAAACTTCAGATATACGAGGGAAAGAGAATACAGAAAGGTTGTTTCAGCATGTTAAGGATGGGGCTTCTCTCTTAGAACCGGATAAAGCATCAGGACAGTAGGTGTTGCATTTGCCATCTTGCAAAAGTCTTGAAGTGTCTGATAATTGGTTGCTTATATAAATGTTGAACCCCTCAACCATCTTGAGAATATATGAAGGCTTAAGAGATAGGTGATGAGGTGAGATCTATTAGTGGATTTCTTTGGAAAGCTCGATGATGCCTGCAATATCCTCCTCTCCCAACTTCACCAGGAGATGGGAGAGAAATCCTTCAGTGGGGTCACTTAGGAAGCTTGGCGTGTGGCCTATCACCTGGACACAGGTTTCTGTGTCAACCTGGGAGATTAAGAGGGCAGAGATGAGGGTTGGCTGACTTGGGCAGACTTGGGGTAACCCAGCTCCCCAGAGTCTTCAGGAGTACCTCCCTTGGGCCACATAGGGAAAATGGCAGACTGCAAGATGCAGGCTCCCCTCCCTGGAGACGGACCACCAGAAACTCAGAGAGGCTGAGACAGAGTGTGGCCAGCCAGGGGGCATGCATCATCTACTTGATGGAAAAGTTCTTCAGTGAAGAACTGGCAAAAGCAGCCCTCAAGAGCCAGCGTCACCTTGAACTCTCTGCCAGCCAGGTGAGAGCTTGCTGAGTGCTCAGCTCTCCTCCTCACTCCCCACTGCCCAGGACAGAGAAATGTGGACTTGAAAGTGAGAAGGAAGGTAAGCATGAATGTAGGTTTCTCTGAGAGCCCAATTGCAAAAGGTCTGGGGACAAGTGGGGGTTTGGGACTGGGAGAAGTCAGACTGGTGGTAAAAGTTGGAAATGGATTATCACATGGAGCTGACTTCTTCAGTTACTGAATTCAGATTGTCTTGTAAATTAAATCTATTGCAAGTTTTTTTTTTTTTCTTCTGTTCACAAGAGTGATTTCCCAAGCTTTGTGTAGGGATAAGAAAGGAATAGCCCAGGAAGCAGACATAAAGAGACAGAAGGAAGCAGAATACCAAGGCTTCTACTTGTTCCTGTGTGCTGGATACAGAACTTAGGCCTTGGCTGAAAGTGACGTGAAAGTGTTAATTGATCAGCTGTGTCTGACTCCCCGCGATCCCATGACTGTAGCCTGCCAGGCTCTTCTGTCCGTGGAATTCTTCAGGCAAGAATACTGGACTGGGTTGCCATTTCTTTCTTCAGGAAATCTTCCCAACCCACGGATTGAACCTGGGTCTCCCACATTGCAGGCAGATTTTTACTGTCTGAGCCACCTGTTTCGAATTTGAGAGGGTCTCAAATGCCAAGGGGGGCTATGCAATCTTTTCAGGAGGATCTAAATTTAATGTTTACAAAACCATGAGCACTCAGATGTGCTAAAGACACGTCTCAGCCCATTTGTGGAAAACAGAATAAACTTCTAAATCTCCTTCTGCATTTTAGTAAGAACCTTACAGTAATGGAGAAGTCATTTTTCAATGCAGTTAGGCAGTTTTCTAAATTCTAATCACTGCATAATAGTCTACTTAACCAATTCCTGTTGGATGGACATTAGGTTAGTTCCAATTTTTCACCATTATAAACAATGCTATGATGAATATGCTTATGCATAAATCTTTGTGGTTACCTCTGATTACATCCTATCGTGAAAAGAACAGAAGTGGGGTTACTGAATGAATGAAAACATTTAAGGCTTTTGGTACACAATGCCAGTTCTCCCCAGATCTTGTACGAGTTTACAACCCCATGTGTCAGAGGCGGTATATTTTACCTTATCTTCACACTGCCAAACAATGGACATGAAATATCTTAAGATCTTTTCTAATATGATTAAAGATTAATGGTATGTCAAGGTCAATTTATATTCCTTTGAAATCTAGTGAGAATAAATAATATTCTATGTTGACCAAATGTATTTCCTCTTTGATAACTTTTCATGTGTTACTTGTTTTATATTTTGGGGTTCTTTGTCTTATTTTTATCAGTTCATGTGAATACGTGGCATAATAAAAAAATTAATTCTTTGTCTCGTTTGATGCAAATGTCATCTACAGTTAATTTTTTACCTTTCAGTAGTAATTTTATACTTGCATGGTTTACAGCTCATGTAGTTAAGTATATACATTTTTTCCTATATGATTCATTCTCCCAAGGCTTTATAGGTATAGAGGAAAAAATTCCTGTATTATGATTTCAGATAAAAATTATACCTACAGTATTATTAGAACTATTTAACACACACACACACACACACACACAGAGCAAGGTAAAAATCGAAGTCCTGATATAAAAACCTAGAACTTTATCAGAATTTTAACAGTAGCTGGAGTTAAGAATTGGATATGTAGATTTTTTCTTTCCTGTTTTTCTATATATCTACTATTTTGTGTAATGGGAGACTTGAATATTATATGTAAACCTTATTCCATAAATTCAGATGTACAAGAAATGTCATATTACTTTCATTAAATCAAAATAAACCTGACTTGAGTTTTCATCCTGCAGGGCTGTTGGGAGATTTTATCTTAACTATTTTGTCTCCACCCCTCTGGACACACTAAAATCCTGAAGGTTCACCTAACAGCCATAAAACAAGGGCTTCTAGTCTTCAGCGGACCCTTGTTCTAAGCCCAGCAGATCCGTACCCAAGCTCTCCAATCCCTACAGAAGGACATCTTCAAATCCTGACCTGGGCACAGGGTCTTTCCCAAGACAGAGAGCGCTGGACAGAGGTTCAGGCTGTGTGCGCGTGCTGGCACACTGCTCTGTGGTGCGCATGCCTGAGGCCCTGCTTCCGTGATCCAGAACCCCAAACCACCACCCTCTTCCAACTCTCCACCATTTGTTTCCTGCCCCTAGCCCTCCCCGCCCTCCTTTCCAAACCATTTGCATCTCTCCTCTTTCCCATTCCCAAGGAGCACAGGCCTTTGGAAAACACAAGTCAGGAAGGGAGTTTGCCTTTAAAGAAAGTCCAGAATGACTCAAGAAGGAACTTAAGCGCCAATGGTCAGGATCTGGATCACTTAATGCCCACTCTCTCTGCCTCTGTCCTTTCTGTAACTGATGCTGCAGCCCTGCTTCCCACCTATCTTCAGCCCTAATGTGCTCTCTTACCCCTGGGCACTCAGAAATACTTCCCCCACCCGGAATATTTTTTTTCCACTGACGTCTCATTGCCTGACTGCCTTATACCCCCATTTAAGTCTCAGTTCAAAAGAGCCATCTCCCCTGGGAAGCTTCCCCTTCCCTTCAGACCTGGGAGAGCTTCTGCTCTATTTTCTCTCTGTACCCTGCCCTTGGCCATCCAGAAGATCCATCACAGGGTGTAAATAAGCAGACATATTCCTTTATGTCTCTCTCTAGACTGGAAGTCCCATGAGGCAGGGGTCCTGTCTGGAGTGCAAAAGGTGCTCAGTACGTGAACAAATGAATAAAGCCACTGTCCCCACCACTTCCCATCCACCAGCAAGCTCACCACTGGGTAAGGTTGGAAGTATGGAAGTTTTCCTTTGTACATCTTTATCACCCCTGAAGCTTAATGCCATGGAATGTTGCTACCTGTCCGAGCACCTGACTCTCCCTGCAGGTCTGTGGGCTGCTTGAAGGATGTGGCTATGTCTCATTTGTCCTTAACTCCCTAGTGCGCATCCCTGGACATGCCTGCTACACACACACACACACACACACACACACACAGTGTTCTTTTTGCTTTATTTTTAGTTATTAAATCTTTTTTTTTAAGTTCTTCACAGAAAAACTGAAGTTTAATTGCATTGTCAATGTGTATGTGATACAGACATAGATAAGGATAAATATGGGCTTCCCTGGTGGCTCAGCAGTCAAGAATTCACCTGCCAATGCAAGACATGCGGTTTCAATCCCTGGGTTGGGAAGATCTTGGGAAGGAAATGCCAACCCACTTCAGTATTCTTGCCGGGGAAATCTCATGGACAGAGAAGCCTGGCGCACTAGAGCCCATGAGATCATAAACGGTCAGACGTGACTTGGCAACTAAACAGCAACAAAGCAGATAAATACAGATATAGACTAGTAAAATTCTTATTACGCTCATTTGAAGAAGCAAGTATGAACAGCTATATACCTTTAGGAAAGAGTTAGGAGTAAGGATTTGCAGTACGGATATTAAAATGTATTATAGAGCCACAGTACTTAAAACAATGTGGTCCTGACAAAAGAAATGAACAGATCAATGGATGAGAACTGATGGCCTAGAAACCTTCCCTCATGTATGCAAGCATTTAATTTATGATAGAACAAGCAACTCACCAAAAGGAAAAGATGGATTATTCAATAAGTGACTTTGGAAATTACTGGCTAATTAGGAAAAAACTTTCAAGTCATACCCATACATCTCATTCTATAACAAAACCTATTTTATTTTATTTTTTTATTTATTTATTTTTTTCTAATTTTATTTTATTTTTAAACTTTACATAATTGTATTAGTTTTGCCAAATATCAAAATGAATCCGCCACAGGTATATATGTGTTCCCCATCCCGAACCCTCCTCCCTCCTCCCTCCCCATACCATCCCTCTGGGCCGTCCAGTGCACCAGCCCCAAGCATCCAGCATCGTGCATCGAACCTGGACTGGCAACTCGTTTCCCTACATGATATTTTACATGTTTCAATGCCATTCTCCCAAATCTTCCCACCCTCTCCTCTCCCACAGAGTCCATAAGACTGTTCTATACATCAGTGTCTCTTTTGCTGTCTCGTATACAGAGTTATTGTTACCATCTTTCTAAATTCCATATATATGCGTTAGTATACTGTATTTATGTTTTTCCTTCTGGCTTACTTCACTCTGTATAATAGGCTCCAGTTTCATCCACCTCATTAGAACTGATTCAAATGTATTCTTTTTAATGGCTGAGTAATACTCCATTGTGTATATGTACCACAGCTTTCTTATCCATTCATCTGCTGATGGGCATCTAGGTTGCTTCCATGTCCTGGCTATTATAAACAGTGCTGCGATGAACATTGGGGTACACATGTCTCTTTCCCTTCTGGTTTCCTCAGTGTGTATGCCTAGCAGTGGGATTGCTGGATCATAAGGCAGTTCTATTTTAGATTAATTAACTCATTGCATTTCAAAAATTAGTTGAAAATATAAGAGCAATTAAGTTGAAAGAAATTTCAAAACATAAAGTTAATCTAAGCAATGAAAAGAGGAAAGATTGATAAAACTTTGCAAACATTACTGGCATTTTATGTGAAAATGTATTACCAACATAAACAAACAAACAAAAAAATAGACAAGGATTTTTAAAAGCACCATAGGTAAGGAATTAATTTCCTTCATGTTTTAAAAATTACTTAAAAATCAATAAAAGAGAAAAAAACTAGTTATGTACCAGGAAACAAAATCAATTAGTGATTCTTCTGGGCTGTGGGAATCTTTACTTTTTATGCTTTTCTTTATTTTATATACCTTGAAATAAGTATGTATTACTTGTATAAGCAGATTACAGATGAACAATATTTTAAAGCACATATTTACTCCAACAGGGTGGGGTGAAGAGAGAGATGCAAAGGACATAAGCGTTTACAGAATATTAATACAAATGGATAATAAACATATAAAATGATCACAATCAGTAATTAAAAAACAATGCAATAACAATTTTTAAATGACAGAGTTTTATAAAAGTGTATATGATTTTCTGTGGTGACGGTAATGAGAAATAGTATTTTTTTGTATATGCTGGTTATCATGTGAATTAAAAAAAAAATCCCTCTGGAAGGCAATTTGTCAATATATATACAAAATATTATTATAAGAGCATATTCCTTGATCTAGTCTCACATCTAGGACTTAACCCTTAAGAGTGAATTAGGCAGGTTCACAGTGACTTCAGTACAAGACAGGATAATACAGAGTCCAGACTGGGATGTTGATGCCCTTCAATCAGTTAACAACTGCTTCTCCATCTGAAACCAGATGATTTCTTTACCTTCCATGACAACCCACCTGGATACTTGGCACCAGGAATGTCTTTATTTTTTAGCCTAAACTTGATAAGTTGTTGTTGTTTAGTTGCTAAGTCTTGTCAGACTCTCTGCGATCCCATGGGCTGTAGCCCACCAGGTTCTCTGTCCACGGTATTTCCTAGGCAAGAATACTGGAGTGGGTTGCCATATCCTTCTCCACTGGATCTTCCTGATTTAGGGATTGAACCCACATCTCCTGCATTGGCAGGTGGATTTTTTTTAACTGCTGAGCCTTCAAGGAAGCCATACCTTGGACAAATCTCTGGGCCCAGCCACATCTCTTGAGCCTCATTGCACTTGGCCCTGGCATGTTTTGCTACCAGCAGCTCCCTCTATAAATGGGTTAGTCTGTTGCCATGGGGCAGGGATTTGGGAAGCCATCTTGTAGACCTGGAGGAAATTCTAGACTGTGATCTACACTATGTGATCTTGAGCATGTTACTCCTAAAGAAGCACGTATCTTCTATGTGCCAGGCCATGTCAAGATCTGTGCTAACGAGGAAGCCACCTGGGATGGACTTTGTACATTGATCGCTTTAACTCTAAACAGGGATACCATGGTTACTCACCTCCCCACTGCCATCTACCATGAGCTGCATCAAAAGTCGATGTCAATTCTGCTACACATCCTATGAAGTTCCGTAAACCTGTAAACTATTTTCTTTAGGGTCTCCCAAGTTACGCTGTGAGAACTGCAGATATGAGAACCACGTGGTTTTTGTTTGTTTTACTTTCACCTTTTTCCCTGGCAAACAGCAGCTAAACATCTTGGAAAGTCCTAGTGATCACAGACCCAGCTTGGCCCTACCACGGTCACACTGCTGCAAATTGGCAAAGGCTTTCCTGGAATAGCTCTGACCAGTCATAAAGACAGAAACCCAAGAGCCATTCTGGGAATTTCTATTTTGATCAAACCATCCCCATTACCATATGTGGTCATGTCCTTGTTGATCACCATCACCATGTCCTTGTTGATACCTACTTTCCTCTGAATTTCAGAATACTGGGTGCAATTCTTGGGAGTCTTTCCCTAGCTTTTAGGATAGAGACTGACTTTTCATAAAGGCAGGAATGTGCAGACCCCTGACTGCCTGCGCCAATGCCCTGCAGCCTCCAGCCTGACATCAGCATACCACATACTCCCACCCCAGGACTTTTGCACAGCATGCTTCTCTCACTCAACCCTCCTTGCCTCATTCCCTTTTCTTAAGTACTAGTGTTTGTTTTCTACTAATCTTATACGTGGCCTCAGAACATTTGTTCCTTAGAGAGGTCATCCTTGACCCCGAGGTTAGACAAGCTTCTCTTAACTTGGTCCCTGTATAGTTCACACAACTTTTCTATCACAAGCTTTGTATGTTCCAACTAGTATGATTTCCTGATTCTGTGCTTATGTTATGAGATGTTTGATTTTAGGCTTCTATAATGTTAATGTCTTATTCAGGAGGTAAGCTCCACGAGGCCAGGTTCCTATTGAAAGAATGGATAAGAGAATAGAAAGAGGCTTGACCAGGACCAGTTCTGGAGCCTGGAAGAGCCAAGTGAGGGCCAAACTGAAATGAGGATGAAGGGCCAGGGTTTGCCCATGGGCTGGTGGAGAGTGCCTCGTATGTGATCTGGACACGTTCCCCTGAATACATGAGGATAGAACAGAGAAAACCATGTGTGCTTCTGGAAAGAGATTTTCCAGAAGAAGTAGAAAATAAAAAATTCTCAGTCCCTGTTCCCACAGCATGTGAACGGTCTCTCTCTCCATCATAAAACATTGATCTATTTTGTGCTCTTTTCTGTGCTTTGCCTTCTCTAGTGAGCACTCTGTATTCTAAATGTTAAAGTTAACCCAATGGCCTTGACTGCTCTCATCTTTAACCAGAAACATAATTGCCTCATTAACCTTTGGGGGGAGGTTTGACTTTGCCCCCCAAAGGTTGGAGGCCCAAGTTTCTGGCCGTGCCCATGGCCTTATCTCAGTTGGTTGGCCAGAATTAATGGGAGATCAGCATGATGGGGCAGAACTCTCATTGGCTGGCTGGGGGAGAAGGCATTATTGATTTCCATGGCAAAATGCTCTAGCTCCTTTGCATTTGGGGGTATTATTTAAACATTTATGTACTTGTCCTTCTGACCAGTGAGGAAGCCCATGGGCCCAGGAAATTCAGCCTTCTGGTTTGTGAAGAGGAAGAGTGATTCCTTGTGATATTCCTTCTGGTTAAGCTCATCGTATGAAGACAGAAAATAAAGGGAAAAAATGAGGTGGGTGGCTCCATTGGCTAACACTTTGGTAAAAAGAAGTGGGAGCTATTTTTGTAGCATCCACAGCAAACAAAGCTGGACTTCTACCCCCAATTTCTGAGCAGAGGATCAGCTGGACAAATCCTCCTGAGGGAGTAAGTTGGTCTGATATTAGCAAAATATTCTGGATGATGTGAGATTCCTCAGCCCTTGGAAGGAAGTGGGACAAACCCAGCTGGAACCATGGGGTGTCTGGCTCTCTGTGGAATAATTTACAGAGATTATCTCACTTAATCCTCACACAGAGCTTTCAAGACAGACATGATGAGTCCACTGAGACTAAAAGATAAAGCAATCTTCGTTGGTAAGCAAGATACCAGAGACACAAACAATCCTACTTATTCCATTCAAGGTCTGTGCTTGACTCTTGCTAAGACCACTTGATGTAGCTCTGCCATTGGCATCCTTGTGAAACTCGTGGAAGCCACAGACATGCTACTGCTGAGCTTCCCCAGTTATAAAGTGGACATCAGTTCAGTTCAGTCGCTTAGTCGTGTCCTACTCTTTGAGACCCAATGGATTGCAGCATGCCAGGCTTCCCTGTCCATCACCAACTCCCAGAGCTTGCTCAAACTCATGTCCATCATGAAATCCCAATTATAAAATGGACATAAAACCCAACTATGAAGTGGACATAAAAGCATCTCCAAGAAGATGGAGTTTTCTGGAGTTTCTTCTACCATCTAGTTGATAGTCCTTAAAAAATACCAAGTATAATTAAAAAGCATTTTTAATAGGCAAAGGTCAAATGTGGAAATTTAGATCACATCGTAAAACTTGACAAATCCTCCTGACTTCTATTCCAAGCCCTTCTTCCCGATGCTCAGGCCAAGAGAATCCCATCTTGGCTATGCTGCTGCCACACCATTGGTGAAAACAGCCAGGCATTCATTCATTCATCCTTCAGGCATTTCCTCAGTGCTTCCTATCAAGGCACAGGGGCGTCCATCACCGGTTCTGCCTCTTATTGATACTTGGGTGTGGTGTACCTGTCCAAAGACATGCAAGTGGCCACATGCTGTATGGACCAGGTGCTCTGGAGCCCAGAGAAGGGCCCTGGCCTTGTTCAGCAAAACTTGCAGCCTTTCTCACAAGACTCCAGGTGTATGGGTGCATAGACTCCCTCACACCTGCTCCCTGGGTTCCAGTCTCCCCTCTGTGAGACGCTATTCCCTCACATCACTGCAGGGTTTCCCTCTGGCTCCTAGGGTGCCATGGAGAGCCGGAGGCATGCCCTTGAGGGATGGGAATATTTTAGGTTGAATAGAACTCATACTGATGGTCTGTGCAGCTGGTTCTCACTCTTGGCATGGTCCTGGTGGTCCCCATCTCCCACCGGAAGACTCATGCTTGCCACTGTCAAATATCTGATAGTTTAGCTCAAAACACTTAATATTTTAGGTTTTTCTTTTTTTTTTCCCGTTTAGAGACAGAGAGTTGCATTAATCATAGTCCTCAGCTCAGGGCACTTCATCATGGTCTTCAGTGTTAGGTCTTCTCTCATTTTTATTTTTGTTTTTCCCACAGTGTTTATATAGGAAACTTGAAAGACATTTACAGCCAACACCTGTACACCTTCCACCTAGATTCTACCTCAGTACATTACTACAGTTTTGTTAATCTCTGTCAATCCAAACGTATCCATCATTGAATATACTTTTGGGGTGCATTTAAAAGTAAATTACAGACTTCAGGACACTTTCCTATAACTACTTCAGTATTTACTTAAATATTTGCTTTCAGTTCTTTTGCTCTTTTATTGTAAAAATCTATATACAATGAAATGCATGAGCAATAAATGGATTCATTGTGGGTAAATACATGCACCAGTATATCCCCCTTATCAAGATATAGAACATTATCGTCATTCTAGAAATATCCTTAATTCCCTTTCAATTCATCTTCTACGGCATTCCTTAAAGAAAGCCACTGTTCTGACTTTTTCCCACCATTAATTAGTTTTCCCTGCTCTGGATCTTCAAGCTTCATCTGTGATGTTTTACACGTCAATACTGTGTTCCTTTTTATTTCAGAGTAGAATTCCAGGATATGTATAGTTCATGGAATTCTCCAGGCCAGAATACTGGAGTAGGTAGCCATTCCCTTCTCTAGGGGATCTTGCCAACCCAGGGATTGAACCCAGGTCTCCCGCATTGCAGGTGGATTCTGTACTAGCGGAACTACTAGGGAAGCTTATATGAATATACCCCAGTTTATTTATCCATCTTTTTAGGACACGGCCCCCTTTTAAATCAAGCTTATATGAAGAAGTCTTGGTGTAAACATATGTTTCATTTCTCCTTAATACACACCTAGGAGGGGAACTATCAGGTCACAACCTACGTGTATGCTTAGTTTTATAAGAAAATACCAGAAACTTTTTCCAGAATGTATGTACCATTTTACCTTCCTATCAAAAATTCATGAGAGTTCTGGTTGCTCCATATCCTTGCCAATATTTGGTGGTGTTAGATTTAATCTTGTGTATTCTGACAAGTAATCAGTGATATCTCATGGTAGTTTTAATATGCATTTCTCTAAAAAAGAATGATGTTAGTATTATTTCATACATTTATTGGCCATCATTTGTCTTTGTGAATTATCTGTTTAAAAACTTTGTCCATTTTTAACTGGATTATTTATCCTTTTATTATTGAATTGTGAGAATTCCTCACACTTATCTTTTTGTGAAAAATATTTTATATATATATATATATATATACATATATATATATATATTCCAGTCTGTGGCCTCCCTTTATTAGTGGTTTATTCTGATGGGCAGATATTTATCATTTCGATGACTGTAAATCGTCATGGCTTCTTTTTTATTCTTCTTTATTTTATTGTTCATGGTGTTCTATCAAAGAAATTTTTGCCTATTCTCAGTTCACAAAAATATTCTGTTTCCCTTTAAAAGCTTCGTAGTTTTTGTTGGAATGTGTTAAGACTATAATTGAATTACTTTTGTGTGTGATGTGACGCAGGAATTGGGTCTCACTTTTTCCATATGAATATCCAGATACTCAAGTGCCATTTGTTGAGAGGACTTCCCTTTCCCCATCAAATTGTTTTGGCACCTGTGTCAAAAATCAAACAATCATAGAAGTGTGAATCCATTTCTGGGTTTATCCTCTATCAAAAAAAAAAGTATTTTCTTTTATTCCTATTCTCCACCTCCATTTCCTTCCTCCAAAATGAGATTCCATTGCAACGTGTTCAAAGCATGCGTTTCATTTGTAAACGTTCTTGTAAAATATGTATTTTTACTTTGTGCATAGGTATTTTTAATTATGCATATAGTACCTAGCTCTATATTTTAATTATATTTACAGTTTACCTTTTAAAATAAAAAATATATATATATATATAACATATATTTTTAATGAATTTTTATTAGAGTATAATTGCTTTATAATGCTGTGTTAGTTTCTACTGTACAGTAAAATGCCAGCTGTATATACACATATATCCTCTCCATTTGGACTTCCTTCCCTTTCAGGTCACCATAGCACATTAAGTAGACTTCCCTGTGCTGTATATATATATATATGACCTCATTATTTACCTGTTTTATACATAATGTCAATAGTGTATACATGTCAATTCCACTGTTCTAGTTGCTCCCACCCCTCTTTCTCCCTTCATATCATGTATTTGTTCTGTATGTCTGTGTCTCTATTTCTACTTTGCAAAAAGGATCATGTATACCATTTTCATAAATTCCACATATATATTAATACATTAATTGTTGTTCAGTCACTTAGTCATGTCAGACTCCGTGACCCCATGGACTGCAGCATGCCAGGCTTCCCTGTCCTTCATCATCTCCTGGAGCTTGCTCAAACTTGTGTCCACTGAGTTGGTGATGCCTTCCAACCATACATTAATATATGATATTTGCTTTTTTCTTTCTGACTTCCTCTGTATGACACTCTCTAGGTCCATCTATGTATCTACAAATAACGCAGTTTTGCTCCTTGTTATAGCTGAGCAATATTGTATTGTATGTATACATCACATCTTCTTTATCTCCTCCTCTATTGATGGGCATTTAGGTTGATTCCATGTCCTGGCTATTGTAAATAGTGTTGCTATGAATGATGGGGTGCATGTATCCTTTTGAATTATGATTTTCTCTGGGTATAGGCCCAGAAGGGGGATTGCTGGGTAATACAGTAGCTCTATTTTTAGTTTTCTAAGGAACCTGCATGCTGTTCTCCATAGTAGTTGTATCAGCTTACACTCCTACTAACAGTGTGCAAAGGTTCCCTTTTCTCCACATCCTTTCCGTCATTTATTGTTTGTATGTTTTTTGATATGGCCATTCTGACTGGTGTGAGGTTATACCTCATTATAGTTTTGATTTGCGTATCTCTAATAATCAGTGATGTTGAGCATCTTTTCATGTGCTTGTTGGACATCTGTTACATATATATTTTTAATGAACCACTGACATTATTGTGAGTGCATCTTACCCATCCAGTTTCAGCAAAACACTCTATTTTGTGCGCTGTGGTATTTTACTTCTCTACTCTCTCAGTGATGGACATCTGCTTATCTTCTATTTTCTACCACCTAATCTGTACTTCAATGGCATTCCCATGCAGT
Source organism: Bos mutus (assembly GCF_027580195.1). Taxonomy (NCBI): domain Eukaryota; kingdom Metazoa; phylum Chordata; class Mammalia; order Artiodactyla; family Bovidae; genus Bos; species Bos mutus. Next base: position 20,580,524 of record NC_091634.1, on the reverse strand, counting down.
TCCTGGAAATCTGAATGACAATTTCTTTGTGGTCAAGAAGATTGCATTTTCTAAAAATGGCCACCACAACACATCCCATCTACCCGCTCTTCTATGATGTGGTGTTGACCCCTTGGCCACCCCGTTCATTGAGAGCTGGAGTCTGTGTCTTCTTCTCTTGATCCTGGAAGTACCTTTGTAACTTCCTTGAGCACTAGCATAGACTGGAAATGAAGCCATGTAGCATCTGAGGCCAGGCTAGAAAAGTGCCATGCATGTCTTCCCTGACCATTGGCTCTTTGGAACCAGCTACCATGCTGAGCGAGAGCCAAGAAACATGGAGAAATCACATGTCAGAATTCTGCCCAGCAGTCTTGACCAGGACACTAGCTGATGGCCAGGAACAAGTTCCAGGCAAGAGAGTAGGTGTCTGATGGTTCTAGCCCCAAGCTATCAAGTATCCCTCCCATTTACTCCAGCCTTTGAGTCACCTTAGCCAGTGCCACAAAAATTAAAGATGGTTTTCTCAACCAAGACCTGCCGAAATTGAAGATTGGTGAGCAAAATGATGATTTTTTTTTAAAGCCACAAAGTCATGCAATGGCTTGTTATGCAGTAAAAAATAGCTGGAGTGTATGGACTCAGTTTATGAATCTTGATTAAATCTTACAGATCATGCCCACAGAAGGCTAGGGTCCTACTCTCCCATTGTCAGTACAAAATGTCCCTCTGTCCTCACATTCCTGCTCCTACTTGGTATTGCCTCTTACTAATGTTTGCCTAACAGTTGCCAAGTAATAGCTCATTAATTTAATTTGTATTTATCTGATTACTAATGACTTTGATCGTTCATTCATATGCTGATTATCTTTTGGTTTCCCCCTTCTATAAATTGCCTGCTCATATGCTTCCTTCCTTTTTCTAGTAGGTTGTTATCTTTCTATTTGTTTTGTAGTCTTGATACAAGTCTCTTATCCATGGTAGACACTGCAAATATCTTCTTGTTTCCAGTCATCTGTCTATTAGCTTTGATAGTTATCTCCTATATTTAGCAGACAGAGGATAGTATCAACAAGAGAGATTCCATGAAGAAGGAACCCTATCTGTGCCTTAATTGCCCTAAATACCTCAAAGGAGTTCTCAATAATATTTTCACATTTTCTTGCATTTCTATATAATTTTCCAGTTTAAAAAATAGGTGCATATATATGTGTTTGTTTAATCATCAAGATAACCCTGAAAGATAGTTATCATCACTCTCCTTGTCCATTTTACAACCCGATAAGTGAAGAGCTAGCTATTTGAAGTGACTTGTCCAAGGTCACACAGCTCTTAAATGTCATTTCAAAAGAACAGGCTCCATTCTCCAGGGTCCAGTGGAATAGGATGAGTGCAGAGAAAGGACTTTCACGGAGTTGGGTGATGACCCGGTGCCTTAGGAGAGGAAGTGGCTGCTGAGTGCATCAGAGTGACTCAACCTGAGCGTCAGGTCTCTGGGGACAAGCCCTACCTCAGTGACCAGCTCCATGTCTTATGAAAGTAACATCTCCCCTTTATGCCTTGATTTCCACACCTTGAACTCAACAGTGATAATGAAGCTTACCTCTCAAATGAACCATGAAGATTAAAAGAGGTAATAGATGTAAACTGGAAAGTATTTTTATCCTGAAACTATATGGAATCAGTTTACTTGGAGAAAGACTTTAGGTATGTCAGAATTTCAAGCTCAGCTCAAGTCCTAAAAGGCTGTGTGACCTCAGAGAAGCCCCTTTCCCCCTCTGGGCCTCTGGTTGCTCCCTAAGACCCTTCCAGCTTAAGGATCATCTTGAACTTGAGATAGAGCCAGAATTTGCCCCCAGGAAAAAGGCAGTTATGTGCCTGTATGTGTGTGTGTGTGTATGTAAGTGTGTGTGTGTGTGTGTGTGCGCGCGCATGTGCTGTGTGTACATGTCTGTGCACATGTACTTGTGCATGTGAGCATGGATGGATTTTTTAGTATGTATAAGTGTGAGCACGTGTTTTTGAACATGTAAATGTGTATAAATGTGAAGAGGGTATTATGTATGGAGTAAAATGCCATTTCTGAGAATCAATATACTTATCCCCTTCCCCTGAATTTCCTTGATTACACTCCCTGGACATTTACAAATCCCTCTTTCACTGTTTTGGGAGTTGGAGGAGGGTACAGAAGGCAGGTAATAAGGGCCGGTGAAATGGAAATGACCAGGGCGGAATGGAAAGGTCAGGCTACATTCTCGCATTCTTTTGTTTTCAAGCTTTCAAGATCATATATAAAAAAGAGAATCTGAGGTTGGGCCTAGAGAAGGAGGAGAGAGAGCCAGAAGGACAGGAGCAAACAGAGCCCAGGGCAGAAGTGCCTAAGCTTGAAGGGGTGCGCTGCGTGGTCCTTTGTACCCAGCAGTGAGCACTGCCCCTGCTCGCCAAATGCCCCTGAACATCCAGCCTCAGAAGCTACCTAGAGGGGTGTTTGGGCTGTGTGTGTGCGTGTGTGTGTGTGTGTGTGTGTGGCTTGGTACATGGGGCTGAGCACAGCTGTCTCTGCTGTGAGGAAAGAGTAAATATGAGGGCTGTCGCCCTAGCCCCGGGTCTCGCCGGTCCAGGCTCTGATGGATATGAGACCATCACTCCCCTCTCCTTCAGCCCCCTGGGGCTCTGCCACTGGCCTGTTCCTGCTGCCACACAACTTCCAGAGCCACCTGGGCCTGGCAGTTTGTCACCACTAAAAGCCTCATATCCTGCCTCCCCCTGCACTATTAATCTTGGAAAAACGCATTGTCAAGACTAATGAAAAAGGGGAAGCCACCAAGGAGAAGGTGTCCACACCTCAGGCTGACAGTTGTCAGGTGAGCTGCGGCGGTATCCTGCTGGGGACAGAGCTGGAGGGACAGAAGCAGTGGGGAGCGCCTGGGGCGGTGGGTGGGCAGTGGGAGCTCGGAACCTGGGCACCGATGAGCCTGCACCTGACGAGAGCAGGTGGCCCGCCGTGTGGCAGAAAGGAGGGCAGAGGACAGGAGTCGTGGGGCCTAGAAAGGACATGGAGCAGCAGGACACTCCCAAGGAGAAGGGCCTCCTGACGAGGCCTTCTCACTGTGACTGAAACATTCTGGAAAAGAAGCCTCTGACAGCTGGCACTGAGCTCCCAAGCCTGCCCGTCTCTGGTCCCTCTGAGGTCACTGGGAGGGGTTAAGATTGAAATCTGATCAGGGGCCACAGGCTGGCAGGCTTCAGGCTTAACCTAGTCCAAAGCTTTCACTTGGTGTGTGGAATGTTTAAAAGTCTTTGAATCAGTTATAAAGTTTGAACCTGGGATATTCCATGTAAAGAATCAGATTTGCAATTTCTCTTGAAAAATTTAAGAAGCCTAGCCATTTAGCATAAAAAAGAATGAAATAATGCCATTTGCAGCAACATGGATGGACGTGGAGATTATCATACTAAGTGAAGAAAGTCAGGCAGAGAAAGACAAATACCATATGATACCACTTATATATGGAATCTAAGACGACGATACAAATGAACTTGTTTACAAAACAGAAACAGGCTCACAGACTTAGAAAACAAACTTACCGTTACCAAAGGGGAAAGGTGGGGGGGGATAAATTAGGAGTTTTGGATTGACATATACACACTGCTGCTGCTGCTGCTGCTGCTAAGTCGCTTCAGTCGTGTCCGACTCTGTACGACCCCATGGACGGCAGCCCACCGAGCTCCCCCGTCCCTGGGATTCTCCAGGCAAGAACACTGGAGTGGGTTCATATACACACTACTATATGTAAAATAGATCATCAACAAAGACCCAGTGTATAATATAAAGAACTCTACTGAATACTTGGTAATAATCTATTTGGGAAAAGAATCTGAAAAATAAGTGTGTTAGTCACTCAGTCGTGTCTGACTCTTTGAGACCCCGTGGACTATAGCCTGTCTGGCTCCTCTGTCCATGGGATTCTCCAGGCAAAAATACTGGAGTGGGTTTCCATTTCCTTCTTCAGGGGATCTTTCTGACCCAGAGATCGAACCTGGGTCTCCCACTTTTGCACGCAGACTCTTTACTGCCTGACCCACCAGGGAAGAGGCAAAAAAGAATGGATGCATGTATATGTGTACCTGAACCACTTTACTATATATCTGAAACTAACACAACACTGTACATCAACTATACCCCAATATAAAATAAATTAAATTAAAGAAAGGAAATATGGCCATTTGGGATAGATTCTACCATATGGCGGCCATCAGTCACAGCTGCAAGGTCCTGACAGGCAGGCCGAGCTCCCCAGTGACCCTGGACCCAGCAGTCCTTACCACTTCCCTGGTGTCACCCTCAGCCAGCCTTCTCTCTCTGTTCTTTTTCTGCCTTGTGCTGATGCCTTGAGAGTAGCTGGAGTTTTGTTACTGTGAAAATCTAGTGGACTATCTTTCAACCTCGCCTTACAACTCTTCTGTCCCATTTCACCCCAGGGCTAGTACTCTCTTCAGCCAGTGATGCTATTCAGAGGCCTCCACTGAAGGTTCAAATGAGCCCAAAGATCAAAAGTTTCATCTCCTACCCCAGCATCCCCCTTGTAATTTTCCCAGGAAGGAGACCAAGGGCATGGAGCACATCCAAGAGTCAGACCGCTGATCCTTTGGCAAGTGGGTCCTGAATATCCCCCATACCCAGATGTATGCTAAGATGTGGCCCCAAGGTGAAAAGGAGAACCTAAGGCCATGAACAAGGTACACCCAAGGCTGTGAGAGAGTGATCAAGCCCAGAGAGGTACAGAGGAAACCGGGGTCAATCAGGAAGGCTTCCTGTAAGAGGAAGATGCAGTGGTTAAGAACATAGGTGTTGAGGATTTGATCTTTCATGACCTTGGGCATGTCATTTAGCCTCTCTAGAACTCAGCTTCCTGTCTGGAAATGAGGCTGATGAAGGTGCCTACACTCTGGCCCATATCTAGACCCACCTGCTACAACTCTGAACTTCTCTGTCTTTCCTCCCTTTAGAGACATGACTTGCTGGAATGAAGTCTTCCCAGGCCTTCTTAGGGCTGGTCCTCTCTTCTCTGTGTGCAGTTTTCAGCTTTAAGGATTCAATATAAGCCATATTGGAGGGGACCAAAAAATACTTTTTGTTTGGCTGAAAGTGGGGGAGCCACTGTGAAAATTACTGTGGAAGTCAAGGCTATTTCTAGGTAGAGGGGATGAAGGAATTAATCAGCAAGATGTTACTTGCAGGTTGAAAAGCAAAATATTCAGCCAAAGTAGTTTTATAATATTTCTTCTACTTCTCTATGCCTGGAAGACCATCCCCTACATTTGGGGTGGAGGTCTGTAGTGCTTGGAGACAAGAACTAGAGAAAGTTTTACTAACCTTGGGCTTCACTGTGGCTCAGATGGTAAAGCATCTGTCTGTAATGTGGGAGACCTGGGTTTGATTCCTGGGTCAGGAAGAGCCCCTGGAGAAGGGAATGGCAACCCACTCTAGTATTCTTGCCTGGAGACTTCCATGGATAGAGGAGCCTGGCAGGCTATATAGTCCATGGGGTTGCAAAGAGTCAGACACAACTGAGTAACTAACACACACTTTACTAACCTTGAACAAGCAAAACCATACCCTAGACCAGGGAAAACTGGGCAGCAGAAAATGAGCTAAGGGTCAGAGTGATCTGAACAAGAATTACTAAAGCTGCACTATAATTTTAAAAACATCTATATCATGTAAAAGTGCATCTTAGCTTCTTTGTGAGTCTCACACCCCATTGGCATCTGGGGAGAATTGTATCCTTCCCGCCCACTCCTATGCCTTCCCCATCACCCAGGAGAAGTAGCTACAATGATGAGCAGAGAGAAGGACAGCCCCTAGCCCATGGGGCCTTGGGTGGGGTTTCTGTCTTTAGAGCCTCTTTAGGTCCTCTGTATGGCTGGAAGGGTCCCATTTTCCTCATAGGAGTAAGGAGGAAAGTATCATTTAGTCCCTGGCTGGCTTCTGATATTGGATCAATCAGACAGCATCCTCTGAAAGTCTGAGCAGTCCTCAGACACAGGCACGTGTATTTTAACATCCGGAGGCAAACTCACTGGTGTCGTTTCCCCAGCTTCTCTGCGTCTGCCCTTTGCACGAGCACAGAGGAATCTTCCATTTCAGTGACCTTCTCCACCCATATTTCATGACTTGGTGACAGTCTTCTCCTTTGAGTTTTGAGCTGTGGCCACATCTCCACCCTCAGTATCCATTGTACCTCTACTGCAAGCTCTTTGCAACTTTCTGGTGAGTTGGGGGCTGGTCAGACAGAAGAGGCTGTGACAAAATCAATCACTTTTTTTTCCTATTACCTACTGAGATCCTGGCTCTGTGAGGTTTCTTCTGCTTGGTGGATTTTCCCCAAAAGCCAGGAGCATTGACACTTCATTTCCTCCTCTTAAGGAATTTTTTGCCAAAAGCCGAGTGGTCTCATTGTTTGGTGCTGTCCATGCTTGCAGTCAGGCTATCTCCTACCCATATGCACATGCCCAGAGTGCTGGGACAGGGTGGGCACAGAAAAGGAGTTCAGTGGCTGCTTGCAAAAAGGATGCAAGACATGCAGAGACACCCCTAGACCTGCGCTACATGTGTGTATGGAGACTGGGCCATTTGCACAGAGGTCACAGTTGGGAGAAGGTGAGAGTATGACCCGCACAGAATGCACTTTGGCACCCTTGAATCCCCCCACCAGACTCATCTGTGCTATAATTTAGCTGCTTCAGTGTTTTAGTCACTCTACCAGGGCTGTGAAACACAAGAAAGAAAAGAAGGAAGGGAGGAAAGGAGAAAGAAAAAAAGATTTCTTTCAAATTAATTAATTACTTTTTTTTTTCTTATTGCAATAGAGTGGGAATACAATATTATGTCAGTTTCAGGTGCCAAGACTTCTTTTGAATAATATAGAGAGACCCGAGTGGTGTGTGAAATCCAAATATGTATTTTTAAAAACACAGAAAGGAAGACCATCACAGGTTTGTTGGAAAATTTGCTGTTCCATTCAAGCCCCATCCCTGGTGTCCATCACCCTGAAGTCAGGATGCCTCACCTGGGAGCAGCCAGGGGAAATCTCTACCACGGTTATTGTGAGAGCCTTGGGATAGGCATTAGCAGAAGCCATCCTTTTGTGCCCTGTTTTCTGTAGAGGAACATGGACCCCTCTGGGTAACCCGGGGTTGTGACTCGTATGACCCAGCTCGTAAATTCTCTCACTCTTCCTCCCCTTTGTTGCCTCCCAGAGTTAAAAATCCCTCTGCACAGTTCTACCCAGGTGGGCTGTGTCCGTCTGTCGTTCTTACAGGTTTCACACTCTGTTGTCTTCAGCTGTTCGGGGGGGCCCCTTGCCGCATGAGGCGGACTCCGGAGAGCTGCGTGTGGCGAGGGTAGACAAAGGTGCGTGGTGGTTTCCTTAGTAACCTGAGCTCAGGGAGAGAGTCTAGGAGCACAGGGCTCTCATGGGTGGGTTGGGACTGGCCTCTTTATCTGGGTTCTGGGATGGATGCTGGCCTGACCACGCCCAGGAAAATCTCACAGAGCGGTAGTTTGAGTGACGTCAACACCATCTCTGTGGAGAGACAGGAGCTCTACTCTGTGTCTGCAACTACGAGGACTGTTGGCCTCAGTCAAATCAGAGGAAAAAAACACCCTGTCAGTCTGGCCATCGACCATCATTTAAGCATCTCAAACACCTCTTCCCCTCAATGTGCACCTCACATCAGCTCCATCCAAGGACAAGGGCCCCCAGAGCCTCTTTAGAGCCTGGTGTTTAATGGCTGTGGCTCTCAACCTGGAGGAGCATGCACCAACATTCCCTGGAGGGCTGACACCACACCCAGGGCTCCAGATTCAAGAGGTCAAGGGGGGTTGAGAATTTGCATTTCTAAGTAGGACCCGAGTGATGTTGACACCGATCACCTGGTGCGGGTGCCACAGTCGCCATGGTCTGAGATAACTGGTCTTGCTGAAAGTCATACATTCTGGGCCAGGCCAGACATTCCATGCTCTTCCTTCTCCGCCTGTTTTCCCCTCTCTGCAGAGTCAGGTCACCTGCACAGAGTCTTTTTGGAGGGAAGGTACTACACATGCTTTCCTTGTTCTCCATCGGCTCCTCTCTCTTCCCTGATCATACGTCTTGCTCTTTGGCTATTTGGTCCTCTGAACAAGTGTACTCATTCAGGAGATGGTGTGTACATTCCACAAGCATCTTCTGCTGACTCCTCTGTCTAAAGAGCTCTCAAGGGAGGTGATTGGAAAAGGTTTGAAAGTGTCAGTTGCTCAGTCGTGTCCTGCTCTTTGCCACCCCATGGACTGTAGCCCACCAGGCTCCTCTGTCCATGGGGATTCTCCAGGCAAGAATACTGGAATGGATTGCCATTCCCTTCTCCAGGGGATCTTCCCAACCCAGGGATTGAACCTGGGTCTTCAGCATCGCAGGCAGGTCTTTATCATCTGAGCCACAGGGGAAGCCCTGGAAAAGATTTGGATGATTCAAAATAAGGTGTCTGGGTGAATTGCCCTGGTCACTTGGACCAGGACAATGGGCTAAGGCCTAGAACAGGGACCCTGAGATGCAGGATGAGCTGCAGGAGCACACCAGGGCTGGGGGGGTGGGGGATAGGGCACAGACGCAGGAGCTAGAGCAAGAGACACAAGCAAGGGAGTTAGAGTTTAAGGTCAACTGTGAAGGGAAACTCAGCACAGTCAGTATTGCCACTCAACCATCTCTTAGGATCAGCCACTTTAAGATCTGAGGACCCTTTACAATCGCATCCCCCGTTACAGGCATACGCCCATCTCCTGAACAGTGCAGCATCAGCCACTCTGCTGAATTCTAAGTTTTTGCTTTTCATTTCTTAAAAATATTTTTTTCTGTAAGTCATGTGGATAACTGAATTCTCATAGTTTCTTCCTGCATAGGATACAGTGCAACTAAATTCACCTTTGGGGAGATGATCATACAGATAATAAATTGTGCAAGCCTGGAAATTTTGAGCATGAAAGGGAGCACATTTGTAACTATGGGACAACAGGAAAATCTGATTCTGTGCCAGGTTAGCCAAGACTCCTGGTTATTCCTCTCTAGGAGCTGATGGTGACCAGAGAGATGCTGTGGTACACATTGTCCAAGTCCTCCAAGAGAATGAGGGAGAGGAAGAGGGGTGGGGTAGAGAGGCCCACCACCACTGACAGGGCAGGTCACATGATGCAAAGCAAGACCCAAGATCCCCAACCACACAGACCAGGAGAGACCAGGGCTGTAGTTCATAGACTGATAGCATGACTAAGCTGGAGAACGCTTCTGGAAAGGTGGGGTGCTCCTGGTGTTTTTGCCGTCTCTGCAAGGAACTGTTCTACGACTTTGGGAACTCTCTTCACCTCTCTGGGGTGAGTCTCCTCATCCATAAATGGGAGTGCTGGTTCTCTGATAGCTTGAGGGTGTTAGAGCATTGTGCTCATATGCTGTACTTCAATAGCACAGCACTGGTTTGATTTAGAAAGGAGTTGGCCAACTGTCCTGTGGTCAGTATGACCCACCACTTGCTTTTGTCAGTAAAGTTTTATTGAAACATGGCCATGCTCTTTACGTATTGGGTATGACTGCTTTCATGCTAGTAATGGTTAAGTTGAGTCATTGTGACACAGACCTTATGCCACATAAAGATAAAATATTTACTATCTGGCTCTTTGCACAAAAGCTTTGCCAGTTTTTGCTTTAAAAGAAAGACAGACAATGATAAATCAGACTGTAAAGAATTTAAGACTCAAGAGGATTCATGTTGAAATGGGAAGCTGACTCAGTCCTGATGACCCTCTGGCATTTCCTGATGATAAAAAAGACATTTTGGGGAAATTTTTCAAAACTTTTCTTTTGTTAACTTTTATTAGGAAAAAGAAAAGTGTCTGTGATTTTGCCCACCAGAGACTTCCACTGTCAACAAATTTCTTATTTTACAAAATTGCAATTTATTTTATAAAATTGAAATCACAAAATTTTGTATCTTGCTTTTCACATGTTATATAACATGAATGTCTTCCTTTTGATCAAAATGTCTTCTTTATTGGCAAGATTGATGCCTATATAATATTCTGTTTGGGGGTTTATCCTGATACTAACAGCTGACTCATTGGAAAACACTCTGATGCTGGGAAAGATTGAAGGCAGAGGAGAAGATGATGGCAGAAGATGAGGCATCACTAACTCAATGGACATGAACTTGGGCACACTCTGGGAGATGGCAAGGGACAGGGAAGCCTGGCACGCTGCAGTCCATGGGGTCACAAAGAGAAGGACATGACTTGGCGACTGAACAACATGGCTCACTTACTCATTCGCGTGTTGTTCAACATTAAGTCTTTTACTTTTCTACTTGTTGCTGTGTTTGTGAATGGAGAACATCACTGTGCTCAATGCAAGCTGTTTCCTTAGGAGAAATTTCTGAAAAAGACGTCACTCGGTCAATGAAACAACTATCTTTTAACCCCATTGCTCAATTTATTGAAGAGGAAAAATCACAAAGTGGGCTTGAGGCTGGCTTCTGCCGTCTTGTCACTCTGGGAACCTCCAGCGAAGATCACAGCAAGCACCAGGGAAGGTGGGGGCCCTGCTTTCTGTACACCATGGTGTTTTTCCTGCATGCTGGACAGAAAATGCTCAGGCCTCCAGAACAAAATCAGAAGACCAGCCAGAAACGAACAACATGTATGGGTTCACACACCAAGGCAAACCTTTAACCCCCGTGGTGGGAGGTCAGAAACCTGGAAACCCAGGGGCCCCAACATTGACTTGGTGGCCCATCGTGGAGGCTGTGGGTCTTCCGCCTGCTTCCTGAACATCTCCCCAGAGTCAGAAGGCACACATCCTTAAGCCTAATGGGGTAAATGCTTATTACACTCTGAGCTCATTTGTAGCAGAAGGCACCTACTACAATCCCACTCCTCATGCAAAATTGCCAATTTATGGCAATATTCCTTGTTTGGAAAACAAGAGTATCCAAACACTATAATTACAACGCGCGCCAGCAGCCGAGAGTTCCTGCATTAATGCAAAGGCTCCAGATACATTCGTCAAATAGAGTTTTTTTTCTCTTTGCCTTCTTCTCTGGGTACTTTTAAGTTCAGGGACAGAGAACATGTCTTCATTAGAAACATTAACATTCACAGGCTGTAGTAAATTTTGACAGTGAAAAGGTCTCTGTAACCTTTAGTTGTGCAGAAATTTACTTCCCAAGAAAATTACATCTGGCACTGTCTTAATTAATGCTAGCTTTCTTTTCTGAAAATTGTGGGCTTGTCAGTAAAAAAGGCAGAAAAACCTGAATTTAAAAGGCTGGACACAAAAGACGCCGAGAAATAAAGCTCTGTGAGATTTCATAATATTGCTCTGTTTTTGTTCTACAGTAAGGAGATGAAAAGATCTCATTTGATTTTGCCAAATGCAGCAACATACATGTAATGTAGAATTGATTTGCATTTTCTCTCTTTTGTCTCTGAGTTTTATCATGTAAAGCGTGCTTGGGAAGGTATTCTATTTTAAAAGCAATAGGTCAAATAAAATCTATACCTACGAGGAAGAAAAATAATGTATGACTTCATTTTTTTAGCCTTTCTCTAACTGCTCATATTAATCGTAGCTAACAGGAAGAACCATAGCTGTGTTTTCTCATGTGAATTTTGGTGATCTGACATTACCTTTTCCTGGTTTGAAGTGAGTTCTAAATATGATGGAAGAGTGTGGCTTCACATTGGGATATTTCTATTTTACGTGGCTCAGACTTCTATTTTGACAGCAAGATGCTCATGCTTTCCTTGGGGCTTAGGGATTCATTTTTAGGTTCCTGTTTTCCCCCTTATTTGGCTTTGCATTTTGATGATCCAACATTTCCTTTATACAGTTCAAGGAAGATGTCTCACACACTCAGTCCCAGGGACACATGCTTTGCATCACAGGGACATGAAAAATACTTTTAAAACTGTCTTAGTTTTGCTGCATGCGGAGGAGGTAAGTGCAGGACTGAAAGAAGGCAGAGAGCCTTAAAGAAGCTCTATCATGGTCAAGACTCTGATTTGTCATCAGAGAGAGAAGGTGACTTATCCCAAATTGCAAGCAGAGCCGGGCTCACATCCCAGCCTCTGGGGCTGTGTCCTCTCGGACAAGATTCCTGGAAAACTCTCACCTGCTCACCTGTGGGACAAAGTCTCAGGGAATAGTGATGTGATCAGTGTGCTTGATTTTGATCCATTGCCTCTAAAACAGTGGTACAGGATTACTGTGGGGACCTGAGGGGTTTTGGTGGTACTCAGCCTATGCTGTATCACAGCAAGTTGCCTGGAAAGCAAGGGGTCCCCTCTGTGGGTCCCTCAGTCCATCCAGGGTCAGGGAGGAAGGCTCCCTTTGGCTCCAGCACATCTTGAATGCCTCCATGACACGAGATAATATTCCCTTTTAACAGAGAGAGTAGGCCTCAGGCTTCGTCAAACCTTCATATTGAGCTGGAATTTAATTACATGGTTTTGTTTCCATTATACTTTTTTTTAATGGTTATTTCATATTTATGGTAAGTGCTATTAGTTTTCTATTCATGGTAATGATATAAAGCTTCCTTTAAAAATTAAATCTGTTTAAGTTAAGACAAAGAAAAAAAAAAGAATGGCTATAAATTAAATAAAAATATGACGTAAAATAGATTACCAGTGGTTCTAGGGTGTGGCCAGAAATGGTGGTAAATGAGAGTTTGAAGTTCAAGTTTGGCATAAGTTGCTTTAGGAGAGAGAGTGCAGCGGGAGAGGCTGGTTCGGAGACGTTCTGTTTGGGGCCCCAGGATTTTCCTGAGCTGTCCAGGACTCTTTCCACGAAGGTACCCATTACACATAATCTACTTGTGTTTATCAAATGATTAGTTGGCGCCTCTCCCACCTTTAATAATTCACCATAAAGCGTGTTGGAGAGATGCCCCCCTCTCTACACTTAACAGATTCTCCTGCTGCTCCCTGACAGCCTGATAGGAGGCAATATTTTAAGATAAAAGGATTATTAAAATAGTACATGTGCTGGAGTAACACTCCAATGTGTTTCTTTATCGGAGTTGCTGTCGAGTATCTTATAATTTAATAAATTATAACATATTTACAAATAACACCTCGGGTTAATGTCCTCACACATTTTTCACAACTTTGCATCATGTACTGAGCGAGTGGAAAAGTTGGAGAAAAGAGGTCTGAAAAGCAACAAGAAAAGGCCGGGAGCTCAGAGGAGCTGGATGGGAGTGAGTTTCCCCTGGGAAAGACGGCAGCTTGTCCAGGTTGCTCATGGGCGGTGGTGGGGGTGGAGGTGGGAACCTAAGGGGACCAGGAGGGTACAGGAGCCACAGAGGAACCATGGGCTTGAGGGCAGATCCATGGGGGATCCATGGGGTCATTGGGATCCATGGTGGTCAATGGGGTCCATGTGGAGCCACAGGGTCGTGGGTCTGTGGGAAGCAGTAGCAGATTGTTAGGTACTATAGGTGTGCATGGGGGCAGAGGGGGAGTCTGTGTAGGGATCTGGGGTCACGGGTAGCCATGGCTGTGGGGAAGGGGAGACTCTGCCGGGGTCCAGCTGATCACACCTGTAGCTAACCTGCTCAGGGGGTCCAGACGCCTCATGTGCCCTCCAGGCCTCCAGCACCCCCGGCTGCCAGCTCGCTGTCTGTCTCATTATGCCCTACCTGCCTGGCTGGGAACTGCTTAGAAAATTAAATACTGTCAATTTGAAAAATTAGAGATAAAACCAGAAGAGAGAAAAATCTGAAGATCTGAGACGAGCCAATTACTAATGTGAGACTTGGCTGTGAACGTTCTGGAAGAGAGGAACTTCTGGCCAGCGTATCTCAAACTTGAGTGTGCAGAGCAGGGTTCGGTGGGGCTGCAGGGTCCCTGAGATTCTGCACTTTCTATGTGAGAGACAACTGAGGCATGTCAGTGCTCCGAGCTTGCCCAAGGGTGCCGGCCAACCCACAGTGGGAGATGAGCTTAGTCCTGGAAGCAAAGAGCCTGAAGCTCAGGCTGTGGACCCCAGCCAGAGGGAACCAAAGCTCTGATGTCACAAAAGGTTGGAGCCCAAGGGGTGCTAGGCCACAGGGAAAGATGCTGCAAGCTCTCATCCCCATCCCTCCCACCCCAAAGCCTTAGTTTCCCCAGTAAGCAAGAAACTTATGGGGCTAACCTGGTTTCCTATATAGACAGAACGGCTTCAATATGCTTAGACGTATCAGGCTTGGTGTGGACTGAGGGAGCTCCTGCCCCCAAATCCCTTCTCTATTTCCTGGCAAGTCCCCCTTCCTGGAATGCCACCATTAGTATGGCATTACTTTGGGGACAAAGGGGCTCACTTACAAAGTGTACCCCTGCAGAGAGAGGCCTAAGGATCTCCCTTCAGATCGTGCTGTCTCAGAGCAGGGCAGGTGGAGGGAGACTGCTGGGAGAACAGTCAGAGCACGTGCCGCCCTCTCCCCCAGGCCACCCCGTGAGCCCTGCCCTGCAAACATGAAGGCCTGCTCTTCCCAGTGAGGAAACCCTGCATGCAGCCTCAACCTCAGTCCACTGTGCTTGTCCGAGAGATGCGAAGGCTTGAGGGATGCTCAGAGCTGGCACCTCTGGGAGTCGCAGGGCCTGAGAGTGTGTGTTTTCCAAGCAGTGTCCTCTGGTCCTTTTGCAGAGACTGTCATTTCCCTGTGATGATGCAAAGTGTACCATCCTTTGGTTCTCTGCAGTTTCCTCTCAGTCCAGTTTCCAGGAGCAAAGATGGTCCTGGGAGTTGTCAACACCAACATGGACTCATGGGGGTCATGACTACCTGCTGGGACCAGGAGTGCTCCCTCCTTCTGTGTATCCCCTGAAGGCTCTCTGGAACCCCTGCCTGGCAGTGCATCCAGCAGAGGGCCCCATGGATGCTCTTGGCTGTTAGGGACCCCTGGAATCTGGGACCTGGAAAGTCCCCTTTAGATCAAATGAATGAAAGGCTTTTAACTGGAGATCCGTGGACTTCCAGGTACAGGTGGATGAATTTTGAGAGGCACTGTGGGTCCACCACACTGACGTGAATTATTGTGGGCACTCGTGCGTGTCCATTTTTATAACATTCTCTAAAGGGCTTTTGATGCTCAAACAAATAACAGAAAACCAAACCCCTTTACTTGCAGATTCTTAAGCTGAAGGCTGCAGAGGGAGTCTGGGTTCCTAGGGCAGGACTCCTTGGAACCTTCCTCCTCCACGCCAACCTCACCCTCAAGCCTCTTTTCAGAGGCATGCCGATTGTCTGGAAAGAAAGAAGTAAGTCTGCTTCCTCCTTGGGAATCTGGGGCTCCCTAGTGAGACAGGAATCCCAGCCCAGGGACCAGACCTGCCATTCAAGCAAGGGCTCTCCAAATTCAGCCTGGCCTTGGGCTGCCTTCCACTCCCCCACACCCCTGCCCCACACTGCCATCAATGTTCCATCCATCCCAGACTCGACTGCTTTCGGGGAGGCCAGTCCTGGAGGGCTCCCCGGCCCCGACATCCCACACCAGTGCGTTCAGCCTCACACACAGGGAGCACATCATTTCTGCCCTGCGCCAAGCTGCTCGGAGGGCCGGAGGGGAACAATATATTACTGCTCTCTTTGCCTAACAATTGGTAACACATGACGCTTGTATTTGCCCCAAGATAATGTACAAATATGTTTTACAGGGTTTCCTAATGATAATCATGATATTTCATTCTTCTTGCCCTTCTAATAACGATAACAGTCTAACATTATTATTTTTTTTTAACTGTTCGCAGTGAGTGTGACATTCAGTTCAGAGAATCGAATGTCAGCAAGAAATCCATATGCACTCCCTGAAGCTGGGAGAAGCCCCTTCCATTTATTTTTAGGTTGCCAGAGAATGAAGCGCTCTCACCTTATTATTTTTTTTTTCCTCCTGAGAAAGGTGTTTGGCATTCAGCGCCTCTCTGATGTTTATGTAATCGGGCCTGAGGTTTAGTCAATCAAGACCTTTTTGTAAGGCATCCTAATCAGAGGGTGGTGGCTTGATAGAGAAAGGGCTGAGGGCATCTCTGGGTGCGGGCCGTGGTGGGGGCAGAATTCCCACCTCAGAAGAAAGGCTCCTTTAATGGCCTGAGCTCTCAGCAAAAGAATCAACTAATTAGTAGGTAAAGCAAACATTTTAAAGTTCCACATTGACAGAGATGCTAGGTAGAAATTGTCCCCTCCCCTTCCTGGGGGGAACCGCCCCCGCCCCTCGCCCATGACAATATGTTTGTTCTGCCATATCCTCCACTTTTATGGAAGCTTATTTTCAGGGATAAACACCCAAGGAACAGTGTATACATTCTACTATTAGTAAACAGCCATTCCAGGTGTGTTAAATTCTGCTTTTTGTTCACCAGAAGCTACACATGAGAAATAAGGATTGATCAAAAACCAGGAAAGAAAAATAGAAACACACCACGGTAAAAGTGAATTTTTTAAGTGGTGGAGCTGGGATTTGTCGTTGCTGTTATTTTTTGGATATTTGTTTATTTGATTGCATTGAGTTTTAGTTGGGGCATGCAGGATCTTTGATCTTCCTTGCATCATGTGAGATCTTTAGTTGCAGCTTAGGGAGAACACTTAGCCGCTGCATGAGGGATTTAGTTCCCCAATCAGGGATTGAACCTGGGCCTCCTGTACTGGAAATGCAGAATCTTAGCCACTGGGCCACCAGGGAAGTCCCAATAAAATTGATTATGATAGAAGCTAAAGTTAGAAGAATACTCCTCATCTCCATCATCAAATTGCTTAGTCTTAAAGCATAATTGTTCAGATTAAGCTATTTTGAGATAATGACTTTTTTTTCTTTTCTTTTTTTGAAGTGGCCAAACTTTGAGTTAAGTGTTCTTTTGGTCAACAGGTGGTAAGGTTCTAGCACACACTAAAGCCCTCCATGGCCGCCCAAGCGGTGGCAGCTGGTGGCAGCTCTCCTGGTCTGCACAAAAGCCTTGGATCCGATTATTTAGGGAGCCGAGTATTTTTGTTGATGAGCAAAATGAAATCCTCTGAAAGCAAAATCAATCCCTTGCAGAGACCCCAGAGCATTGATCCTGGTGCCCATTGACAGGCTTGGGCTGTTGAGCTATTTGGAATGACCGCACAAAATGAGCAAGTTGTTACAGTTTTAGAGTTTTGGTATCTATTGGCAACCCCTGCACTCATATGATTAATCACACATTCAAAATGTGCGCGCTGTGGAAATTGACTGCAACGCAGCAGAAACAAAGTTTTCAGTTATCCTCGTATAATAAATTGAAGCTATATCCCTAAGCAGAATTGTCTTCAGGATTCCAATTTGCCTTGTTAAAAGTGTTGTGTATACAGTAGTTAGCAAAAACGCAAGTAATTACATACAGAATTCATTCTAAGCAATTCTTTATTTTCCCCCACCCTTTATTGGTTTTCCATCTTCATTACCCAATATTTTTTAGTCGATCTCAGCAGAAACTGGACGGGTGAGATGTGGCCAGGCCATGAGGCTTGGTGACTTTCCTGATTCAGAGAGAGCATCTGGTCAAGGGGACAAGGCCGGTGAGACTCACACAGCGGCTGGAGGCCTTCTGCCAGCTACAGGGCTGCGCTGACAAGGAGGAGGCAGAAGCAGCGTGCGTGTGGTATTGCATTTCATAAAACAACATTTACCTCTGGAGAAGGTTTCTACGGATTTATTTTTGAGCAGGAGCACAGTTTTGTATACACGGAGTGGTGTGGCTGGCCACATCTGTTTCGGTTGCTGTAACCGGTGGGACTTTATTTCATAAATATCATCTGAGCCGGGAATACAGCTTTTGGAATGCAAATTATGTTTAAGTGAGTAAACATTTCGGTGGCTGGGGGCCCGGAGCGTAGGAAGGGAGAGGGGCAGAGGGGGAGAGTTGCGGCTCATGAACTGGGTCCAGGTGGAAGGCGGGCCGGGGTTGGAAGGTTCCAGCTGGGGAGGGAAGGGGACAGGAGCAGCCCCGAGGGGAAGCCCTCCCAGAAAACCCCCAGCTTCCCAGAGGCTCCTGCTCACTCTCCCCAGAACAGAGACCTCATCCATATCTATCAGGAGAGGCCTAATTATAGAGCTTGGAGATTTTAATGGCACAGGGAAATTTAAATGCAGTGGAAAATATGAATATTCCTAAGCCAGCAGTCAAAATACAAAATGATTGGCTTCAGAATCAATGAATTATAATTTCAGAGCGCGTCCTCAAAGGTGGAGCCTGTGGTTCCCAGGAAGAGTTCTGTGCACGCGGGTGTGTTTTAATGAACTTCACTTCTGGCTTTTGCTCTGGCAGGGTCCTGTTTCCTCAGTGCTGCCGCCTCTGCCAGCACCCAGCTGCTCCAGGCAGATAGCCGGGGACAACATCGTGGGGTCCTGGCGGGTGAGTGGGCAGCCAGCACCTGGCAGGTACCCTTGGATCCTGGCTCCTCTTCTGTGGAGCCTGTGCAGCAGGGTACCAAATGCTGGAATGCTGGGGGAGTAGGTTATTTGTCTGCATCCTCCCCTCAAAAAGCTGTATCCTTTTCCTGCAACTGATTCCCACATCTTCAGTTCTTTTAACTGGAGCTTTTCCCCTAGGCATGGCCAGTGGGTCCTTTGGGGAACTCGTTCTTCCCAGCCCCAGGCACCCTGTCCACCAGGTTTCTTTTGCTCCCGAGAGCATCCCTATATCTTTACCTGTGGAGGAGGTAAGGATGTGGCCCAGCTGCTGTCCATGCAGCCCTCAAACTGGAGAGTCATCCCATAAATCCTGTTTTATTTTATGGACAAATAAATGCTGAGGTAAAATATTCCAGGACCGTAGCTTGAATACTTGCCATAGCAGCGGTGCTGTAATAACCACGGTGACATTAATTTACTGCATTGTGCCGTGGGAAGAAGGAAGAAGGAGGGAGAGGGGCATTAAAAGAGAAAAATGACTTGCCTTCGAATTTATTGGGATTGGCCTCCCTCATTTTCAGCCATCATTAGTTGATTAGGCCCTGATGACAGTGTGGACAATTGTCCTGGAAGAGTTGGCGACGAGACGCCCTAAAGGTACGCTGTTAATTGAGATGATGTTCATCCTGTAGTTACTGAACAGAGCTGCAGATGGTGAGATTGGCGGTGAGTGTGATGGCACAGAGCTGTGGATGCTCAGTGTCCGGGGAGTATAGGCCGGGGGTGGGAGGGCCTGGATCCATCCCAGCCCTTGAGACCACGCCCCTAGCATCCTGGTCACTTCCTCTCTTTTGTAAACTTTGCAGATAGACCTGTCAAGAGGGGAAAAAGTGAGCTTGCCTTTCATCCCAGGAGCAGCTACAACCACTGAAGGTCCCTCCTATCCCTGGGCTTTGAAGACTGAGGTTCCTCCTGCCACCTCTTTCTCCCTGCCAGCCCCCCACTGCCAGGCATAGATGACGTCTGACAAGTGTAATCCCAGAAGGTTCCTGAACCTGAGCTGAGAGCAGGACCTGTTAGCTTCCCAGGCAGCCAGATTCCACTACCGTTGGTGCTGTCATTTTCTTACTGGAACAGAGAGTGGGTTCCATCAGCATATCTGTTCACATAGAGGGTCCAGTCTGAGCAGTGAAAGCCTTGAAGCCCCGTGGTGGAGGCTGAATTGTTCACAAGCTCCACTAGCAGCAGCCTTGGCCACGCCTAGCCAGCAGGAAGGATGGCTCCAGCTACATGACCTCTGTGGAATGTTTTTAGAGGCCCACACTGACTGTCCCCAGGGCTGGAGAATTGCCTGCCTAAGGAGAGTGGATGAAGCCTAATGTTTTTTGAGTGATTTGGTAAGGGTAGCATTGGTTCAAAGGCACTTGACATCCATTACCACATTTAACCGGCGGACATGTCAAGTCACTTCAGTCATGTCCAACTCTGTGTGACGCTATGGACTACAACCTGCCAGGCTCCTCTGTCCATGGGATTCTTCAGGCAAGAACACTGGAGTGGGTTGCCATGCCCTCCTCCACGGGATCTTCCTGATCCAGAGATGGATCCCTCCTCTCTTATGTCTCCTGCATTGGCAGGAGGGCTCTTTACCACTAGCACCCACCTGGGAAGCCCTAGCTCCATTTAGGGTAAAGGAAACTGAAGCTTAAAAAAAAAAGAACGCCTTGTGCCCTGTAGTATGTAGGAGACCGTAGAGGTAGGAGCTTCTGGGTCTGAGTGCCTGGCCTGGAATCCAGCTGCGCCTCTTACTGCCCCATGATTGTGGGTGGTACTTTGCCTCTCTTAGCCTTGGTTCACTACCAAAGACAGAAAACAATACATGCTATGAGCTCTGTATTTGTTAGTAATTCTTATTGCTGTAGTGGTCCTGATTGTTAAGAGCTGTCAGCTATTCATCCTCAAGTTCAGGTCCCAAAGAGCAGGAGGGGACATAAGGCCGCTTCAGCTCTCTATCGCACGAAGAGGAAGCGCTTTCTCGCTCACCCCTACCCTCCATGCCTGTCATGTCCAGACAACCAGACAGATGCTCAGGACTGCAAGGTGACAAATCCACTCACAAGATACAGCTTGCTAAGTGGCAGTGGCCTTTTATTCCCTGACATCTCTCCAGACCGTTGAAGGGATTAGAACTGGATTAGTCTGAGATGAGCCTGGCTCTGCCGTTATCACCTGTTTATAGGATAATGACATTATCTAGTTTGGCCCATAAGGGCCTCCTTCCATCGGAGCTTTGTTCTCTTTGATCTTGAGTGTTGCAGGCAGCGTATCTTTAAATCTAAACAAACCCACTGAAGCCTCAAGATAAGTGGTCAAAACATCCAGTGGGAGGAAAACAGATTCCCCCTTCCCGGGCTGCTCAAGGCCAACAGTAATTTTAAAACTGTGCAGACTTTCTTTGAACCTAAAGCTTACCTTCCCATTTTCAACACTGGCCTCCCATGTCCCCTTTCACACATGCAGCACTTTAAAGTTTGCAGACCTATTTTACCTTTGCTTATTAACTCAGTTGATGGGCAGGGTGGGTTCTATGCCTATGGTGCAGAGGAGGACAAAAAACCCAGGTTTGCGAAAGCCCAGGTGTTTGCCAGCACTCAGGTCATTTCCAAGACCAGTACTGAGACTAAACCCAGCTTATCTGGAAAAATTCAGCATTTATTTTATCCAGTGCCTGTAGCCATCTAAGACCTGCCTCTCTGCCCAAACAGCTTTCCTGAAGGCTGATCTCTGCATAGAAACATCTGTTTAGACAGAGGTTCCAGGAGGACCTTGGCCGAAGTTCCCTTCCAAAGCTCTCCTAACATCCGCTCTACAGTACTTTATTTTAAATCATCTTTATTGAAGTATAATTCAATGCAGTGAGACCTGTTTTAAGTGTGCTGACCATTTGTTGCATTTGGGGAAATGCATAGAGTTGTGTAACCACCTCCATGACCAGAATTTAGATTTCCATCACTCCCCAAAGGCCTTCATGTTCCCTGCATTCAAACTGCATATCCCGTCTGCAGCCTCTGACAACCCCTGGTCTTTCTGCCACTATAGTTATGCCTTTTCTAGGGTCTTATGTAAAAGGGATCACCTGGTGATTTGATTTTACATCTGGCTTCTTTGACTTAGCAGCAAGTTTTGAGATTGTCATTTTGTTATGTGATTGATTTGTTTGTTTTTTCTGTTGCAGAGTGATGTTCCACTATGCGGTTATATCACAGTTCTTCAATTTCCCAGTTGTAGACATCGGAGTCATTGCTAGTTTGAGGCCATTATGAATAAAGCAGCTATAAATATGGAGTGGATAGCCTGTCCCTTCTCCAGGGGTTCTTCCTGACCCAGGAATTGAACCGGGGTCTCCTGCATTGCAGGCGGATTCTTTACCAGCTGAGCTACCAGGGAAGCCCCTATATATTTAGGTCCAAGTCTCTGTGTTATCTTTTCATGTAACTTGTGTCGATATTTAGCAGTGGGATTATTGGGTCAAAAGACAAATGTGTATAAACTCCATAAGAAACTGCCTGTTTTCCAAAATGACTATATTCCCACCAGAAATGAAGAAGACATTCCAGTTGCTCCACATCCTCACAAACATTTGGTATTGCCAGCCTTTCTAAGTTTCCCTTTCTTGTGTGTGGATAGTAGGTTTAGGGTTAGGGTTAGGGTTAGGTCATTGTGGTTGCATCTGCATCCCTCTAAGACTAATGATGTTGCTAATGCGTTAAATTTTGAACACCTTTAGAACTTCTTTGGTGAAGCCTCTATTAGAATCTTTTATCCTATCTTCTAGTATTTGACTGATAGTAGTTTCTTTATATCTTCTGGAAACAAGTCCATTTCCACACATACGTAGCAAATATTTTCTCCCTGTTTGTGGCTTGTCTTTTCATTTTCTTAACTGTGTCTTTCAAGGAGTAAAAGTTTTTTAATTTTAAGTTGGGCTTACCAGTTTTTTCTTTTATGATTTGTGCTTTTTTGTGTTTTATTTAATTAATTTTTATCCCAAGGTTGCAGAGCTTTTCTTCTCTCATTTCTTCCAGAAGTGTTCACTTCATTTTAGGTAGAATGTGAAGTAAGAGATGAGGTTTATATTTTCCATGTTATTTATATATTCATATTTCCATATAGTTATTTCTGCAAGATTTATTGTAAAGATTCTTTTCCGCATTGAGTAACCCGGGTACCTTTGTGAAGACTCAGTTGACTATATATATATGGTTCCATTCTGAATTTTCTGTTCTATTCCATTGATTTTTATGCTAAAACTATACTCTTTTGATTACTGTGGCATTATATTATTCTTAAGATGTAAAAATCGAAGCTTTCCGTCTTTTTCAGAGCTATTTTTATTTTATAGTGATTTTGCATTTCCATATACATTTTAGACTCAGCTTGTTAATTTTTAAACTAAATTAAACTTACAGAAATTGACTGGAATTCTATTGAATCTATAGGTCAACTTGACAAGGAATGGGATATTAACTATATTGAGCTTTTCAGTCTTAAGCATGGTGTATCCCTTGATTTATCTATGCCTTCTGTACTTTATCTAAGCAGTATTTGTAGTTTTAAGCATATGTCTTGCACATTGTTCACTTTATCTCTAATGAATACTCAATACTATTATAAATGATATTTTTAAAGTTTTACTTTTATGAATATTTGTTTTACATTTTCACGTATGAACTGTATTTCCTGTTCATTGCTAATCTCATTTATTAAGTGTATCCTATGTCTATATTGGATTTTCTTCATAGATTATCAAATTACCTATATGCCTTTTATTTATGTTTTGTAATTTATTGTACTGGATGGGGGACCTCTAGAAAAAATTTGAATAAAATGGTGAAAGGAGACATCCTTGTCTTCTTCCTAATCTTGAGGAGAGTATTTGATCTTTTATCATTAAGTTTTATGGTAGCTCTAGATTTTTCACTGATGGCCTTAATCTAATTGAGGAAGTCAGGCTTGGGTGCTGAATTGGCTCAATTTTTTTTTTTTTTGCATCTGTTGAGATGATTGCAATCAACTCTGCTCTGACACAATGCTTGTGTCTCTAAAAAACACCATGCTGTTCAAAATCTTGCAAAGAAAACTACAGTCCCTAGGAGAAAATTGAGGGGTGTCACACCCCAAACTTTATCAGAGATATATACAGAAAGATGAGAACTTAATGAAAATAGTAACACCATTTTATGTGTGGTACATAGTTGAAAAATACATAAATACTACAATAAATATAGCACTTTACCTTGAAAAAGATCTAAAGTTTGTTTGTGGATGTGGGTCTCATATAAGTTAATGGGAAATGACCAAAGGTGGGTGACCTGCCCTTGTTCTGGGGAGGATGGGTGACTCCTAACACAGGAGGTAAACTACAGCCGTTGGTAGATGCATGAGGTGTGTGCCTGGTGCTTTTTGTGTATTCCTCCATGGCTCACTTCAGCTGGATGTAGTTTTATGCATTCACTTAGTGTTTCTCATGAACAAAATTACACGTCAACAAACACAAAATTCACATTATGCTCAAATTGTTCCCTGATGTATCAGTTGTGTTGAAACAAATTGAAATTTCAAGACAAATGTTATAGCAGATCTGGCTGTATATGGCTTTTTCTTTTTTTTGAAGTTTGCTAAAAAGGTGAATGGCATTCGTTACTTTTTGAATTTTAAACTAGTCTATCATTCCTTGGATAAATCCTATTCAATCATGATGCATTATTATCTTTGTATTTTACTAGATTTAATTTGCTAAAATTTTGTTCAGGATTTCTGCATGCATATTTATGAGGTATATTAATGTATAGTTCTTTTTCATGGTAATGCTTTTATCTGACTTTGATATCAGATTAATGCTGACCACATAAAGCAAGTTGGAACATTGTTCCTCCTCTATTTTCTGTTTGTGTTTGTGTGTGTGTGCAGAACTGACATACACACCAATTTTCATTCTACCATAAGTTCATGGTAGAATTCATCATTGAAGTCACCTTTGGGCCTGAGGTTTTCTTTGTCAGAAGTGTTTAAATTATGAATCCAAGTATCTTAATGGATATATGGCTCTTCAGCTTATCTATTTCTTCTCCAATGTGCTTTGGTAGTTTGTATCTTTCAAAGAATTTGTCAATTTCACACAGGTTGTTGGATTTACTGACACAAAATTATTCATATCTCCTTATACTTCCTTTAATGCCTGTAGGATATGTAGTAATGTCTCTTCTTTAACTCCTGATATTGGAAATTTATGTACATCTTTTTCTTTGATTCATTGATCAGTCTAAGAGCTTTATAAATTTCAGTGATCTTTAAAAAAAAAACAATTTTTGTCTTCATAAAATTCCTCAAGTGTTGTGTCTATTTCTATTTTGTTACTGTCTAATCTTTATTACTTCCTTTATTTTTGCTTACTTTTGGTCTCAATTGCTGTTCTTTTTCTAATTTATTTGAATAAAGGTTAAATCATTAATTTCTTCTTTTCAAATACATAACCTACCTATTTTGGT
Source organism: Bos mutus (assembly GCF_027580195.1). NCBI lineage: Eukaryota > Metazoa > Chordata > Mammalia > Artiodactyla > Bovidae > Bos > Bos mutus. Next base: position 20,555,559 of record NC_091634.1, on the reverse strand, counting down.
ACATTTTCATTCAAATAATTAATTCATAGTATTTTCAAGTCATAGTATTTTCTTATTGATCTTGTGATATTATCTTTTACCCATGGGCTATTTAGAAGCATGTTGTTTAATTTCCAAATGCTTTTGGATTTTCCAGATAGCTGTGTGTTACTGATTTCTAGTTTAATTCCACTATAATCAGAAAATATATTCCTTTCTATTTTATTTCTTTTACTTTTACTGGTAATTGCTTTATGACCCTGTATATGGACTATCTTGGAGAAGGTGATGGCACCCCACTCCAGTACTCTTGCCTGGAGAATCCCATGGGCAGAGGAGCCTGGTAGGCTGCAGTCCATGGGATCGCGAAAAGTCAGACATGACTGAGCGACTTTACTTTCACTTTTCACTTTCATGCACTGGAGAAGGAAACGGCAACCCACTCCAGTGTTTTTGCCTGGAGAATCCCAGGGACAGCAGAGCCCAGTGGGCTGCTGTCTATGGGGTCACACAGAGTCCGACACGACTGAAGCGACTTAGCAGCAGCAGCAGCATATGGACTATCTTGGGGGACTATCTCAAAAGCACTTGAAAAAATGTTCTTTCTACTACATGGAACAACAGACTGGTTTCAAATAGGAAAAGGAGTACATCAAGGTTGTATATTGTCACCCTGCTTATTTAACTTATATGCAAAATGCTGGGCTGGAAGAAGCACAAGCTGGAATCAAGATTGCTGGGAGAAATATCAATAACCTCAGATATGCAGATGACACCACCCTTATGGCAGAAAGTGAAGAGGAACTCAAAAGCCTCTTGATGAAGGTGAAAAAGGAGAGTGAAAAAGTTGGCTTAAGACTCAACATTCAGAAAACAAAGATCATGGCACCTGGTCCCATCACTTCATGGGAAATAGATGGCGAAACAGTGGAAACAGTCTCAGACTTTATTTTGGGGGGCTCCAAAATCACTGCAGATGGTGACTGCAGCCATGAATTAAAAGACACTTCCTCCTTGGAAGAAAAGTTATGACCAACATAGATAGCATATTGAAAAGCAGAGACATTACTTTGCCAACAAAGGTCCGTCTAGTCAAGGCTATGGTTTTTCCAGTGGTCATGTATGGATGTGAGAGTTGGACTGTGAAGAAGGATGCTTTTGAACTGTGGTGTTGGAGAAGACTCTTGAGAGTCCCTTGGACTGCAAGGAGATCCAACCAGTCCATTCTGAAGGAGATCAGCCCTGGGATTTCTTTGGAAGGAATGATGCTAAAGCTGAAACTCCAGTACTTTGGCCACCTCATGCAAAGAGTTGACTCATTGGAAAAGACTCTGAAGCTGGGAGGGATTGGGGGCAGGAGGAAAAGGGGATGACAGAGGATGAGATGGCTGGATGGCATCACTGACTCTATGGACGTGAGTCTGAGTGAACTCCGGGAGTTGGTGATGGACAGGGAGGCCTGGCATGCTGTGATTCATGGGGTCGCAAAGAGTCAGACATGACTGAGCGAATGAACCGAACTGAACTGAATACTTTAACTGTCTCTAAATTTTATTTAGTTTTGATTGATTGACGGTGGGAAATGTTTAACTGGATCCCTGGAGGAAAAAGTCTTTGGTTTGCTGCACTTGATGACATTGTGGAAATATCCTCCCATTCCCCAATGGCTCAGTGGTAAGCAGGAGATGTAGGTTTGATCCCTGGGTTGGGAGGATCCTCTTGAAGAAGGAAATGGCAAGCCACTTGAGTGTTCTTGCCTGGGAAATTTCATGAACAAAGGAGCCTGGTGGGCTACAGTCTATGGGGTTGCAAAAGAGTCAGACATGACTTCGGGACTCAACAACAATTGCAGCTCTTGATGACTTCTGTAGAAATATCCTCCCATTGTGTCCAAACTTAAGCTACCGATGTGATGTCTTTGAACATGGAATTGGGAGAAAATGCACAGATCACTTTCACTAATCAGGGCAAGTTGACTAAAGTACCTTGATAACATTGTTCAAATCTATATTTTACTGATTTTGCTTTTGGTCTGATTTTCTTTCAATTATTGGTGGATGGGTGTTGAAATCTCTAAAAAAAATTGTCAGTTTTTTCATTCCTCTCTAGTGTTCTCTCAGGTTTTATCTTAATATATTCTAAAATTTTATTAAGTACACACACATTATACCTCTTTAGCCCTGGTGGTATTTCTTATTTTGAAATCTAGTTTGTCTGATATGAAATGTAACTACCCCAGCTCATCTTTTGATTAGTGGTTAAGTATATCATTTTTCATCCTTTAACCTAAAAAAATGCATTTATTTTGAAATAATTTTAGATTTGCAAAAGACTTGAAAAGATAGTACTAAAGTTCCTTGTATACCCTTCACCCATCTCTTCCATACCTATGGTTTTTTTCAAAATTAAGAAATGAGCATTGATATATTATTATTAACTAATATATAGACTTATTTTTGAATTTTTCCAGATTTTTTATTAATCTACTTTTCTCTTCCAGGACCCAATCCAAGAGTTCACATTTGCCTCCTTCATTTCTTTTATTCTGTGATATTCTCTGTCTTTTTCTGTTTATACTTTTGAAGAATACTGATCAAGTATTTTGTAGACTGCACCTCAGTTTGGATTTGTCTGATACATTCTCATGATTATACCGGGATTATGGAAGATGGATTGCTTTTCTCATCACATCATGCTGGGGGTAAATGATATTAAGTTGGCACAAACATAATTGAAATTTTGGACTGTGAATTTTAAATCATTATAACTAGACTCAAACACATCCTTATTAATCAAAATAGGAACTATCATAATCAACACATTTTTGCCAATGAAAAATAAGTTTGTTTATTTCTGTACTGTAAAAATCCATGCTTTGGGAGTTGACAAACTCTTGGAAAGAGTTTTGTGCCTCATGCTGGTTGGGGAAGCGTTTTCCCTGCAAAAAGTTGTTGAGATGCTTGAAGAAGTGATAGTTGGTTAGCGCGAGGTCCGGTGAATCATGACAGATGAGGCAAAACTTCATAGTCCAATTCATTCAACCTTTGAAGCATTGGTTGTGTGACTGTGCAGTCAGGCGTTGTCCTGGAGAAAAACTGGGCCATTTCTGTTGACCAGTGCTGGCTGCAGGCATTGCAGTTTTCAGTGCATCTCGTTGATTTTCTGACCATACTTTCCAGATGTAACAGTTTCACCAGGATTCAGAAAGCTGTGTGGATCAGAGGGGCAGCAGACCACCAAACAGTGACCATGACCATTTTATGGTGCAAGTTTGGCTTTGGGAAGTGCTTTGGAGTTTCTTCTCCGTCCAGCCACCGAGCTGGTCATTGCTGGTCGTCGTATAAAATCCACTTTTCATTGCACATCACAATCCGATCGAGAAATGGTTCATTGTTGTTGTGTAGAATAAGAGAAAATGACACTTCAAAATGATGATTTCTTTGACTTGCAGTCAGCTCATGAAGCACCCACTTATCTAGCTTTTTCACCTTTCCAGTTTGCTTCAAATGCTGAGCAACTATAGAATGGTCAACGTTGAGTTCTTCAGCAACTTCTTATGTGGTTGTAATTTCAGCTTCAATGATCCTCTCACCTGGTTATTATCAACTTCTAATGGTCACCCACTGCACTCCTCCTTTCACAAAGGCGCTCATCTCCCTTGCAAAATGTCTTGAACCCCTTGTTAGCAGTTCCTGGGCCAACTGTATTGTTGATGTTGTGAGCTATCTCCACTGCTTAATGAGCCATTTTTAACTCAAAAAAGAAAATTTGCTTTTTGTCTAGTCTAAAATAAATATAAAGTAAATAGAAAATAATGTCATTATCAAAAAATAAAGCAAGAATTATGCATTAAAATGATGTATAACATAACCACGTTTATTTAAGAATGTGTTCCAGTATCAAATGGCAAAGTTCAACAATGCAAAACTGCAATTACTTTTGCAACAACATAATATCATGTGATTCCTGGTAATGTTGACGTGGATCACTTGGTTAAGATGACATCTACCAGATTTCACCACTGTAATCTGTCTTTTCCATAGTTTATTCATTGGGAGTGAGTCACTCAGTCCTTCCTTTCCAGAGGAGACATACAAAATCTAAAGCTTAATGTGTGTTTATATGCACATATAAGTATATATTGGGCTTCTCAAGTGGCTCAATGGTAAAGAATCTGCTTGCCAATGCCAGAGACACAGGAGACACAGGTTTGATCCCTGGGTCAGGAAGATCCCCAGGAGGAGGAAACGTTAACCCACTCCAGTATTCTTACCTGAAGAATCCTATGGACAGAGGAGACTGGCAGGCTACAGGCCATAGGTCACAGATTTGGACATGACTGAGCATGTCTATGTATATATGTTAATACACAATTATTGGGCTTCCTCTAGTGACTCAGATAGTAAAGAATCTGCCTGCAATGCAGGAACACCAGTTCAATTCCTGAGTCAGGAAGATCCTCTGGAGAAAGGAATGGCTACCCACTCCAGTATCCTTTCCTGGAGAATTCCATGGACATAGGAGCCTGGTAGGCTACAGTCCATAGAGTCACAAAGAGTTGGACATGACTAAATGTCTAGAAAGAGAGATATATAAAATTTATATACACATATATATAGCCACAATTTTCTGTATATATATAAACTATATATTGTTGTTGTTTGCATACAATTGTATACATATATATATATATGCAAAGAACTGACTGATTTGAAAAGACCCTGATGCTGGGAAAGATTGAGGGCAGGAGGAGAAGGGGATGACAGAGGATGAGATAGTTGGATGGTGTCACCGACTCAATGAACATGGGTTTGGGTGGCCTCTGGGAGTTGGTGATGGACAGGGAGGCCTGGCATGCTGTGGTTCATGGGGTTGCAAAGAGTCGGACATGACTGAGTGACTGAACTGGACTGAACTGATATATACACACACACACACACATATATATATAGACACACTGTATGTATATATACATATATATACTGTACATATGGATGTGAGAGTTGGGCTGTGAAGAAGGCTGAGCACCGAAGAATTGATGCTTTTGAACTGTGGTGTTGGAGGAGACTCTTGAGAGTCCCTTGGACTGCAAGGAGATCCAACCAGTCCATTCTGAAGGAGATCAGCCCTGGGATTTCTCTGGAAGGAATGATGCTAAAGCTGAAACTCCAGTACTTTGGCCACCTCATGCGAAGGCTTGACTCATTGGAAAAGACTCTGATGCTGGGAGGGATTGAGGGCAGGAGGAGAAGGGGACGACAGAGGATGAGATGGCTGGATGGCATCACTGACTCTATGGACATGAGTCTGAGTGAACTCCGGGAGTTGGTGATGGACAGGGAGGCCTGGTGTGCTGCAATTCATGGGGTCTTGAAGAGTCGGACACGACTGAGCAACTGATCTGATCTGATCTGATATATATATGTGTATGTATGTATATACAGTTCAGTTCAGTTCAGTCATTCAGTCGTGTCCGACTCTTTGCAGCCCCATGGACTGCAGCACGCCAGGCTTTCCTGTCCATCACCAACTCCAGGAGCTTGCTCAAACTCATGTCCATTGAGTTGGTGATGCTATCCAACCATCTCATCCTCTGCTGTCCCCTTCTCCTCCTGCCTTCAATCTTTCCCAGCATCAGGGTCTTTTCCAATGAGTCAGTTCTTCGCATCAGGTGGCCAAAGTATTGGAGCTTCAGCTTGAGCATCAGTCCTTCCAATGAATATTCAGGACTGATTTCCTTTAGGATTGACTGGTTGGATCTCCTTGCAGTCCAGGGGACTCTCAAGAGTCTTCTCCAACACCACAGTTCAAAAGCATCAATTCTTTGGCGTTCAGCTTTCTTAGTAGTCCAACTCTCACATCCATACATGACTACTGGAAAACCATAGCTTTGACTAGACAGACCTTTGTTCGCAAAGTAACGTCTCTGATTTTTAGTATTCTGTCTAGGTTGCTCATAGCTTTTCTCCCAAGGAGCAAGGGTCTTTTAATTTCATGGCTGCAATCACCATGTGCAGTGATTTTGGAGCCCAAGAAAATAAAGTCTGTCACTGTTTCCATTGTTTCCCTATCTATTTGCCATGAAGTGATGAGACCAGATGCCATGATGTTCGTCTTTTGATTGTAGAGTTTTAAGCCAGCTTTTTCACTTTCATCAAGAGGCTCTTTAGTTCCTCTTCACTTTCTGCCATAAGGGTGGTGTCTTCTGCATTTGTGAGGTTATGGATATATTGATATAATATGTTGATATATATATGTATATATATAATTTTAAAATTCAAGATCCAGAACATTTGGCCCTTCTTCCCACCCTTCTGCTCATTTGTAACTTCTTTCTCTGACAGTGAGAAACCTAGCTTCCATTATCTGCTACAACACAAAATACAATAACTCTAAAAATTCCTGTGTATCCTTTGTAGTCAATCTCTCCCCATTCTCCAACCCCTGACACCCACTGATCTGTCTTCTGCCCTCAAAGTTCTGTCTTTTCTATAATTTTTATGAGAATAAATTATGGAATATAAAACCTTTGGACCTGGCTTCTTTTATTTAGCAAAGTGCATTTAAGATGTATCTGTGTTGCATAAATCAACAGTTTATTCCTTCTTCTTGCTTAATAGAGCCATTCCATTGTATAGCCATACCACAGTGTTTTCAATCCAATCATCTTTTGAAGGACAGTTTGGCATCCTTTGACTTTTGCCCTTTCTGTGCCCTATATTTAGTATATTTTTTAAGACAATATACATTTTTATATCCAAAATTTTTCATTTAGTTCAATTTAAATTCATTTAATTACACTGCTTAGGCCATTTACATTTATTGTACTTATCAATATGCTTAAGTTAAAGTTTGTCATCTTGCTATTTGCTTTTTATTTGTCTCATTTATCTTTATTACGTTTTTCCTCCTTCCCTATCTTCTTCTGGGCTTATTTTATTTTTCTATCCCCATTTTTATCTCTAAGACCGCTTTGTCTTATTTTTTGTGATTAGTCTGTGACTTACAACATACATCCTTAACTTAACATTTGTAAGTAATTTCCTGCGCCTTCATAGATTTTATAAGAATCCTACAACAGAACACTTACATATCTTCCTTTTCTTTTAAACTATTATTATAATATATTTTAGGCTCCTATTACTTTCATTATTAACTTTATGTGTGAAGGTTCAGGGTTAAAAAAATGCCTCTAATCACACAGCCAATGGTTAAATCCTGGCTCTATTATTTACTCACTATGGGACCTTAGATAAATCATTTTACTTATCTGTTCCTCAGTAGCATTGTCTACCTATCATGGGACGTTCAGGTGTGATGTGAGGAATACATGAAACAAGGCATGCTGTGCAAGGCCCACCATAACTGGCCCAAGTGGAGCTGGAGGACATAGCCTCCCTTGGGGCCAAACACAAAAAGGCTCTCAGAGCCGCAAGTAAACAGTTTCCTAGGGCTGAGCACACCCTGCTGCTTGGTCTTCATGATCTGACTCTCTGTGACACCAGGAGACACCAACAGATGCCAACATGAATCTTAGAGCCAAACAGAGGGAGCCCAGAGGCATGACTGATTATTTTTTTCCCCCAAGAAAAAATTAAATTCAAATTCAATTCTACTTAATGTGAACTTCCTGAACTACTAGGACCAAGTTACTTGGAAGCGTGCTTCTGCAAACCCCAGATGTTGAACTTAGGGCCTTCTGTCTGTAGACACCAAGAAGGATGCCTGCTGGAGAACAGAGGCTACGAGCTTACCTGACTTACCCACCTCCTGGCGCTGCCGGCTGCCCCTTTCTCCGAGCTGTTAGATTTCATCTGGAAGAATGGGCTGGTGCACTGTGAGACAGGAAGTTCTAAAGTCACACAGACCTGGTTGTGAATCATGGCTTCTTATTCACTAACCATGACCCTGGGGAAGTTACTCAGCCCCACTAACCCTGTTTCCTGATCTGAAAAATGGGCGCAAAAAGGAAACTCGTTTTCAGCAATTAAACAAGAATATATTTTAGCTGGGGAGAATAGTGGGATAACATTCTGAACTGTTACCTAATATCTTCCCTTCTCTCCTTCTCTTTGATTTTTTTATCCCTCAGCTCATCTTTCTCTTGTCAGTCAGGTCCAGGGCAGAAATAAAGCAGTAGAAAGCAGGTAAAGGAGTCTTTTTCTGACTTAGAGTCCCAGAAACCTAGGCCTGGGGGCGGGGCAACTCAAAAATGCCATTGGAGAGAGAATGGGGGAACGAGGAGCAAGGCATGCTGCCAGAGCAGTGAGGGGCTTGGGAAGGGGCACCACAGCATGGGAGCCCCTAGGAGCCCTGAGAAATGGGCCTTGTTTCCAGCCACCCAGTGGTTTTTTGGGATCCAGCAATAGCAGGAACAGGGAGAAGGAGACTGAGCCCCACGGCTTGGGCCAGGACTTGAGGAATCCTGGACAGGCCTTGGGCTGACTCAGGATGTCCAGGAGGGGCAGGACCACTAGAATGGTCCTGCACACCTGGAAATTCAGAGTGCCAAGCCGGAAGGAGCTTGTGGACAGAAAGGGAGTCAGCCCGAGTGGACAAACCTCCAGGAACCAGACCGGGGGTATAGCATATTAGCAGGGGGTGCCAGCAGCAGATGGAGGGTGGGATGTGAATGTTTCTCTCTGCCTTCTTCCCTCTGCATCGCCATTTGTTGAATGTGTGGAAGTTAGATGAACATATAATTCCTCAATGTGAGTTGACTGCCATATAGCACAATCATGGCCCATACCCGAGGCCCCAGGTTTGCACAGTGATCTAAACCAGCCAGAGCTCCTGCTTCATGGCTGCCCTTAACCTCCCAACAGTTCACGGGCACCCTGGCCCCAGCTATCAAGGACAAGCTCCTGCAAATCAGTCCTTTTCTGCACTCAGGATCCCCCTAAGACCTACAGAAAGGAGTCATCATCTTTTAAAAACAGTGATGCTGGACTTCCCTGGTGAAGTAATGGATAAGAATTCACCTGTCAATGCAGGGGACAGGAGTTGGATGCCTGGTCCAGAAAGATTCCGCAGGCCACAGAGCAACCAAGCCCGTGCCCCACAACTGAAGCCCACGCTCCCCAGAACCCACGTTCCACAAGAGAAGCCACCGCACTGAGAAGACCTCGCACTGCAAAGAAGCTTCTGCTCGCTGCAACTAGAGAAAGCCTGAGCAAAGCAACAGAGACCCAGGGCAACCAGAAAATAAATACATAAAATTATGCTTAAAAAATAAAACAGTGATACTCATGCCCCAAGCACATATGGAGCCCCTGCTGTGTATCGGGACCTGGGGAAGTGGACAGGCAGAGAGAGACCCTACCCACAGGGCTAACAGTCCAGAGTCAGCAGATAAACATTACTGCTACTTTAATAATCAGCTAAAGGCAGGAGTAACTATACCATCACTGGTTTCCAGTGAGTGAGCAGGACTGAATGAGGAACATAAAGGAAATTGTTTCCTCTGTGGGAACTTGGTGCCATCTGCGAGTTCAGGGCTTACTCAAGAGGTCTGCTTCTCCCCATGCCTCTTGTGATTGTTTAATAATCAATTAACCAATCAGTCAATAAGTCCATTCATAGCTGTTCAGTGTGCATGCTCTGGGTGCCCAGGGGCCCTCTGACCAAAGAGATCCCTTAGGGAGATGCAGACAGGAGGCCTGCTCCAAACACCGTTAGGAGGTGCGAGCAAAACCAGCTGACAAACGCTAATGGGCTGCGATCAGACACAATCGTTTCTATCATTGTGATTGTTGCTGCTGTGGCTGTTGTTAGCATCATTAAGTAATCAAAGTCACTTCTGCTCTGGGGGAGGCTGCCTTCTGACTATAGAGCAGGAACCCCAGGCACGCAGGGATCGGGGATTAGGTGAGTCCCCCAGCTTGGGCACCTGATCGGGACTAGTGAGCCCAAGGCCTGCCGTCTAGGATTTCTGGGTGTCCTCACAACATTCGCCACACCCCTGGCCACTCTTCCACCGATCACTAATACGTTGATTATATCCACTTAGCTCTTTTACATAAGCGAGAACTTTTTGAAAGAAATTTTCTACAATTATCATAAATGGGAAACGTATATCATTTGACATAAATAGGAGATAATAGTGAAAAAAGTACAGTGACATAAAGCAGTATTTGGGCTTCCCTGGTGGCTCGGTGGTAAAGAATCCACCTGCCAATGCAGGAGACATGGGTTCGATCCCTGGGTCTGGAAGATCCCCTGGAGAAGGAAATGGCAGCCCACTCCAGGATTCTTGTCTGGGAAATCCCATGGACAGAGGAGCCTGGTGGGCTACAGTCCATGGGGTCACAAAGAGTCAGACACGACTGAAGCGACTGGACAGCAACAAAGCAGTAAGTGTATATCATGGTGAGGGCCCCTTCCCTGCCCCAGCTCCAGCCTAAGGCAGGCCTTAGGTGACAGGGAGTCCCAGGACTGAATGAAGAACATGAAGGAAATTATGTTTCCTTCGTGGAAACTGGGTGCCATCTGCTAGTTCAGGTCTTAGCCTTATCCCTCTGGCCTGCCCTCACTCCAACTGTGAGCAGGTTGATCTCATGTCCCCATCTTGGCCACACCGCCTATCTGGCAGGCCTGGGGGCACCTCAACACACCTCCCAGTTGGATTTGTTTCACTCCTTTATCGTTTACACCCCCTGGTCCCCTACGCCTGCTCCCTGGGATCACTTCCTAGGTAAACCACCTGCATACAAGCCCTGTTTCCAGGTTCTGACTTCAGGAAAGCCCAAGATAAAACATGGTATCTTTGTGGCACCTAACATCACCTTGTGCACCTGCAAAGGCATGAATCCTGCAACTCTGGCTCCATCGCCTGTTAGCTGTGAAATCCTGAGCCGACCAATGGGCATTTCCAAGGATGTTTCTGTGCCTACTTTACAGGATTGGTAGGAGGACTAAATGATACAATGGTACACAGTCACTAGCTGAAGGAAAAAGCACTGGTAGCTATTGCTTTGGATACAAGGAGTCACCCAGGTACTCGGAGACTGGCCTTTCTTTGTCCCAAAGGCAGTGATGGGGTGTGCAAGGGTGAGAGTCTTTGAGCCCTGAGCAGGCGCTCACTTGGTGTGTTAAGGGTGCCAGTCAGCTGTCTGTACTGCTGGAGATGTAGGACTGGCCTGTCTCGGTGTGGAAGGTCCAGCCCCAGGACATCTTTATCCAGCTGACTTGTCTGATGAATGCTCCATGGGGACCCCTGCCTGGCTGCCCCTAAAACCACTAGAGATGATGGCTCCTAACCTTTCCCGCACAGGGTTCAGCTGCTCTGGCGTGAGCACTCCCACGTCTTTCTCTGCTTATCACCCCATCCTGACCTCTTCTCCTACCTGCAGCCCCTCCGTGTACCTCCAGCTCATGGTCCAGCCATCTGTTTTTAAACTCAGCTGCCATCCTCCGCTCCTCCTAGCAAACTCTTCCTCTTCCTTCGTGAGTCAACTTAAACCTCATGTCCACAAAGCTTCCCCTGATGCCCTGTGGCAGGTATATCTTCTGAAAGACCTTACCCCTGTGCATTGCACTGCAGGCCTGGGCAGGTGGCTATGTGTATGGATACCTCTCTAGTTCCCTGGCTTGCTGCCTTTCTCTGTCCTGAGTGGAGAGGGGATTGGAGGAACCTGGAGTTTTCCTTCAGAAGGATGAGGCTCATCTCTAGATGCACTGGACTGATCATTGTTCCCCAATTATACTAGACTCATTCCTTCCCCAAGACCTTTGCACTTGCTATTTATCCTCCTGGGAATGCCCTCCATCAGGTCCTCATGCTTCTCTTGTCATCCAAGTCTCAGCTCATAGTCCCGTCTTTAGAGCACTTCCCTGACCACCTACTCTAATAATGCTATTCTCTGTCCATCTGAAATTATTTGATGCATTTTATTCTTAACACTCTGTCCCCTGCCCCTACTCCAGAATAAAAGCTTCATAAGAACAGGGACCTTGCCCATTCCAGACTCCTTGGCTCCTAGGAGATGCCTGTATGTAGCTGTTGAATCAATTAATAAATCAATCAATGAGAAAACGAACCAGTGGGCTCACTCACCAACCAACAGCCTCAGGAGATAGTAGGGCAGGGGAGGGCAGGTTCCTGTAATAGATGCGGCACTAGAATCAAAGACGGGCAACCCGGAGCCAGTGATACTGGTATCCACACCCTGAGCTACTTCCCTCATACTCCATTCCCACCCTCACCCACCAGAGTGAGCCCCACAGGAAGACGTGTCTCCTCCCCTTCGCTGCCATCACTCCCATCGGGATGCTGCTGGCTTTCCTCTTGAGCCATAATTCCGCCCTTTGCTCCTCCAATCACTCACCATATCACAGAGCACAGGGCTTGGCATAATTTCATGGTCTAGATTTCTGCATGTATAGCCAAACCCTGAGAGGGCTAGAACTTTTCAGGAAGAAAATGGGTCAGTTTACTGTTTCTTAATTTTTTTTTTCTATCTGCTTTCTCCAAGACCTGGGGCTAGGATGCTTCTGGGAAAACAATAAGGTATTATAGGTGGACCTCATGACAAAATCAGCTTGGCAGGAAAATACTAAGTGACCTAAGATGACATTTTCAGACCGATTATTTTAAACAGTAATTCATTCAAGGATTGATAAAAAAAAACTCTAGTGTGCCTTTGAGAGATAAAAAAAAAAAAAATACATGGTGAATAAATAACTGTTTCTTCCTTATTCTAAACCCAAAGCTTCTAATTTGGAGGTTATTGGCCTTGGAATGGAAACTGACCTCCTGTCCATGCTGAAATACACCAAAGGTCCGCTCCTTTTACTGCTGCTCAGGGATACTGTTGTTCGGTTACTAAGTTGTATCCAAATCTTTGCAACTCCATGGACTGTAGCCTAGCAGGTCCTCTGGCCATGGGATTTCCTAGGCAAGAATACTGGCTGCCTGCTGCTGCTGCTGCTAAGTCGCTTCAGTCGTGTCTGACTCTGTGCGACCCCATAGACGGCAGAATGCTGGAGTGGGTGCCATTCCCTTCTCCAGAAGATCTTCCCAACCCAGGGATCGAACCCATGTCTCCTGCACTGAAGCATTGGCAGGCGGATCCTTTACCACTGAGACACGAGGGTTTACCAGGATACTGTAGTACTTTCTAAAGTTCTCCACAGTTTGAAACAAGCTCTTTTCCAAGTCAGGAGGACTAGGTTGAGGGGGAGCATGTAATTCAGTGCATGTGGTGGGCAGTTACATCACAGGCCACAGCCAGGGCCTGGCTCTGGCATTCTGCTTGGGCCATGTTCTTTCCATTATTCTGACATTTAACAATATAGAATTCTCCACCCCCCGCCCCCGCCAATTTTTTTTTACAACAGAATCCTATGCCTATGTTAAAAAGTTAGCATGCTGTGCTTAGTCACCCAGTCGTGTCCAAGTCTTTGCGCCCCCATGGACTGTAGCCCACCAGGCTCCTCTGTTCATGGAATTCTCCAAGCAAGAATACTGAAGTGGATAACCATTCCCTTCTCCAGGGGATCTTCCTAACCCAGGGATCAAACCTGGGTCTCCCACATTGCAGGCAGATTCTTTACCATCTGAGCCACCAGGGGAGCCAACACCAAGATAAAACCACAATTCAAAAAGATATATGTACTCTAATGTACATTGCAGCACTATTTACAATAGCCAAAAAGAGGGAATATATGTATATTTATGGCTTATTTACTTTGCTGTACAGCAGAAAATAACACATTGTAAAGCAACTATAATAATTTTTTTTTTTTTTAAGTTAGGAGCTGGGGTCACACTGGACCTGTTGTTCTCCCAAGGTAGCTGAGCAGTGCTGTTCCCCAGACCTGGGATCCCAGGTCCCCCCTCCTTCAACCCCCGCCTGGCCTGCTTAACCAAGAGTTGTCTGAGTCCGTGACTGTGGTTCACACCAACCACGCTTCCTCAACTTTCTCCCAGAAACACTCACTTCCCCTTCACCATCTAGCAACTTTGGGCCACGGTCAACTTTCTTGCATCAGCACATCTATTCAAAGGCTTATATTTTATCTTTTAAAAAATCGTGCATTTTCCATCTTACTCTCTGTGTTTTAAGTAAACTTTTGCTTTTCTTCTTGAAACATGGGCTCAATCAGTCCCTCCAGGAAGATACACAGAACTGTCCTGAGGCTCTGTGTGTCCTGAAAATTTTCACAGGTGGGTTCTCTAGCTTGAGAAATGCAGGAATTACTCAATCTCATTGCTCTTCAAATCTTTTGCTTCTTGTCCAAACCTTCCAAGTTATTAACTCAAGTCCACTTTTCATAATCAGAAATTAAATGCTCTCCTTTGAAATACTGTTAATTTTGGTGTGTTGGTTTGGCCCTGGCGGGGCACAAGACCCTTTGAGCTTGCCCACAGCACTTCTGCAGGAAGGGGCCATGCCCCCTGGCTGGCCCATGACAGGAGCTCCAGGCACCCCCCCACTCAGGTTGTACAGCACTGCCCTCGGAAACTTTCGCGGGTTATGGCTTATGAAGGGTTCCGGAGAGTTCAGGAGCAATCGATACCGTGCATTATAGGAGCGCGTGAGCTAACAAAGGTACCAGCGGGTCACGTATCTTAAAACCGATTCTTGGGGACTTTAATTGTCGGGATGTTCGGGAGAAGAATATGACCTTACGGGGGCATTTTCCAGAATAGAATAGTCCATATATTAAAAGGCAGCAAATGATTCATAACTGGTTGGCGGCTGGGCCTATGGGCCCGTGTTTCCCATGTGGATTTTTTTCTCTGCATTGCAAACTCTTACATTAAATTGTGATAAATGAAGAGTGGGGGCTACTCATACAAATCAATGACTCTAGTGTGTGTGTCATTAGCCTGAGAGATGCAGGCAGCGGTCAGTCCCATAAATCATGTGATGATCTGCTGTCTGCAACACAATGCGAGCAAGCAGGCGCATTAGGGAGGTTAAGGAATGAAATTAATCTGTGCATTTTCCTCTCCCCCTTCCGCCTTCCCCATCACCTGGTCATACGGAAAGAATTAAAATCACATGATCCGAACTAAACCAGCTCCAGAACAGTAAATTGGTTAAGTTTGACTTCACCTTTCAACTTCGAGTTAATTATGTATTAGGGGATTAATTTATTCACAGATACAGGGAAGGCAAATGGAGACCAAGGGGAGCCCACCAGGGCCTCTCCTCCAGGTGCTAAGGTTATTAACTGCTCTGGCTGTGCCAGGGGCCCTACCTGGGCAGACGATGGGGTGGGGCTGTAGGACTGGCCTTGCCTGCATTTGTGTCCCCCCCAGCCCGTGGGGGACACTGATGCTTGTCTGGGTTTCAGAGGAGGCCCCAGCTTTTGATACACAGGGCTGCCTGGGCTGCCTGGTTGTTGGAGCATCCTAGATGCCTGGTCTGGGAGAAGCCTTTACACAAGGCATGGAATAAGATCCTACCCCAATGGAAACACGTGCTTCTCTGAGAGCCACTGGCCTTGGCAAGAACACCTCCCATGAGCAGAAGCCCCCCACCTGCAAAGCTGCCCATTTCACATTGCAAAACCCTGATGTGGACCACTCCAAGGGGTGTCCCCCCACCTTACCGCATGCTCTTCAGACAGCTGAGGACAGCGGCTGTTTTCTCCCCAGAGGTCCTACATGTGTCTCTCCCATAGCATCATTTCCAGGTGCCTCACCCTTGCAGTTTCCTTCTGCTGTGCAGTGTCAGCCAGGTTGGAGCAGCTGTGGACAGAGCAGCTGTAGGTGGAGCAGGGCTGCTGGAAATGAGGCCTGGGATGGAGAGCAGGGTGGCCAGCTCCTTTCCCAAGTGCAGCTGCCTGGTGACAGCCCTGGAGCAGAACAGGAGGTATGGCTTCTGTCGGCATGAGGGTCAGGTCTGATCACACACACAGACAGCCTCTCCAAAGAGTCCCGCACTGAGCCACGTGAGAGGAATTCTTACGAACATTTATCTGTTTGGAGTTAAAAGATGAGGATGCTGAATGGATTTGACAATGACCTTTTGCTTATAAATACTCACAAATCCTGACGTGGAAGGTAGCAGTATGTTCTGTGTGTGCATAGTACTTCGCAGCTTCATGAATGCTTTCCCATGCTTGTGGGATGTTGTTTAGTCTTCCCAACTGCCTAGGAGTGGGGGCTAGGGACACTCATTCAACCCCTAAGGAAACTGAGACTCAACTTGGAGAAGTCTGAAGACTTGACCGAGCTCCAGTGGCTGGGAAATGGCTCAGCTGCCAGACCAGCTGGTTGCTCAAGACAAGAAGGATGGGGCTGTCTAGGGGTTCTCTTGGGGCTTGTCATGCTCAAAACCACAGATGAAAGGTTGTCTGAATTCAAGTCTCCTTGCCCATCTCCAGAGGCCCAGTGCAACCCCCAGACCTATGCACTGTATTCCAAACACAATTAACAAAAATAAGTTGAGCAAATATCTGAAAATTAAGAATTTTCATATATAGGAAGGATTGCAATTTCCTCTTGAAACCTGGGAGGTGGTGGTGGTGGTGGTGGTTTAGTTCTTATGTGGTGTCCAAATCTTTTGTGACCCCATGGACTGTAGCTCACCAAGTTCCTTGTCCATGAGATTTCCCAGGCAGGAAAACTGGAGTGAGTTGCCATTTCCTACTCCAGGGGATCTTCCCAACCCAGGAATCAAACTCTCATCTCCTTCATTGCAGGTGGATTCTTTATTGATGAGCCGATCTGGGAGAAACCTCTTGAAATCTGGTCAGAGGGTGCCATCCCATCACGGTGTTGTTGGATAGAGACAGGCAGTGGCTTTGGCTCAGAGGGGCAGGAGCTCTCATAGGCCAGTAGGCTCCATGGAGACAGTGACCCAAGTGATATCTCATCCTGCTGCCCAATGATCTGATGACCTTCCACTGACCTTCCCAGGTTGGCCACTGACCATGCTGGTCTCTTCCCAGGGCCCAGTCCTGCTGATCCCTGTTCCTTCCAGGGATACACCCATCACTGTCACACACGCCCACCATCCTCTTCCCTGCCTAACACCTTGGCCTTTAAGCCCAGCTCAAGCTGGTTCACTAGCCCCTTGGTCAGCCTGCTTTGGCCTCCTCTTTCCTAAGCTCAGCAGGACTTGTCAGTTGATTGACACAGGGAACATGTCAGAGCCAGAGGGGCCCAGGGGGATATTTGAATGCACCCTTCCTATTGACATGAAATGCAGTCAAGGCCAACCAGGGCCCTGGCCTGGCCATGTCACCAATTCACACCTTCCCCTGATCCATGAGGCCTCTTGATTACACAGTTGCCTGAGTTCACTCCTTGATTGCCCTTCATTTTTTATTCTTTTTGGGAAACATAAAAAGGTACAGAGAATAGCTAAAGGCCTAATTCCACAGAATCCAGATTCAACAAATATTAACATTTGCCATATTTGTTGCAGATACTAAAAAATAACAACAATCCTGAGCCCAGTCCTGGGGGGAGGCCTGCGTGGTACATTTCAGGTCCCCATACCATCCCTGATCTCATTCCATTCTCTTTCTCTCTCTCCTAAGGTAGTGTCTTTGCTTTACATCCTTCTGATCTATGTATATTTGCACATACACATGCTCACACACCCAACACAGAGCAGACTTGTGCACACCCATGTACATACATGTGCACACATATGCATGTGCATACATTCTTACCTTTTATTTACTGTGTGATTATGTGCAAGTATATAAGTCTACATAAATCTTCTTTGCTTTTTTTCCCATCATCGTGGCATTTTTGAGGTCCGAGCGCCCACGCTTGGGAATCCACTTAGCCACTGCGTGAGGGGTTCCATGAGGGACGTACCATCTTGTCTTCCTGCTCCTCTTTGGATTGACATGTACATTGCTGCTGATTTCTCACCAAGGGTGAAGCTCTGGCAACCATGTGTATCTCTTCTGGGGCTCATTAATGAGGCTTGTTCTAGAGTTTCATCTGTTCTCTGACACGTCCTGAGTCTCCCTCCCTAGGGTGACTGAGGCCTTTGGGGGCCTGCAAGGCCAATGTGAGAAAGTGCCCAGCTCAGCCCCCAGCCATATTTCCTTCAGTTCCCCATTGAGGCTGGCACAGGCTGGGCACGCCGTGTGCCCCTAGCAGGTAAGGTCTGCACACGCAAGCCACAGGGAGCCCCAGCCCTCGGCCTGCTCCTCCCGGGCCCATTAAACCTCTCACTTTGTATTTTCTAATTCCTTTAAGAAATCCCAAACCTGTCTCCTTGGATAGAAATAAAATAAATGTAATATCTATTGCTATCGCTTAAACACAAATTATAGCATTTTTTATTAAATACTCTGTTGTCAAATGCTTGACATTCTTCATAATAGATAAAAAAGCAACTAAAACTAGTTATTTTCTGTTACCTTAGAGGCTTGCAACATAGTGTGTAGTGTATTTACTTGTTATGTTCTGCTTGTCGCATTTCATTATAAGTACGTGAATTATTTTCCCTATTAAATTAAAATGCCATCTCCCCTCCCCCAGCTACCTTTGGGCTTTTATCAAAGGTGAAGGTCTGGCGATGGGGAGCTGGGGAAGGCCGCCTGGAGATCAGGGTAGAGCTGGCGTTTGAGAAGCTCGTTCCCATCCCCTGTGCTTGGAGCTGGGAGCCAGGAACACTGCCCGCAACCCCAGTGAGCCCTGGTTGTGGGCAAAGGCCATTGGTGTCAGCATTCTGGCCTGACGTTCACCGAAGCCCATTTCTGCACACTGTCTCTTCATAGCAGCCATGTAAGTCAGGCAGGCTGGGGCCACTGTACCCATTTCACAGAGAAGAAAATGGTCCTGAGAGAAGGGGTTTTCAAGGTGAGGTCAAGTTCAGGCCGGAGCCCTGCCTCCCGCCCCCGTCCCGCCACTGCCACTCTCTCACATGGACTGAGGACTGCTGTGCGCCTGGAACTTGGCTAAGGGTTCCATAGGCAATGCATTGTTCGATCCCAAACCTGTTCTTTGAGGTGGTAGTGTTATGATCCCTCTTGCAGCTTTTTATGACCCTGTGGTTCACAGAGGACAGAGAACTTGTCCATGGTCGTGCAGCCTGTAAGTGCAAGGCCAGGGTTCCAGCCAGGTCTGTCTAACCTCAGAGCAGGATTCAGGAGCAGTGTGGGGAGACAGCTATTAATAACTCTCAGGTCTCACATTTCCCCTTTAGAATTTGATGAAATCTACGGAGTGTGCATTTCTTATACAAACGACATTTTATATATGATTTTATGGATTTCCCAGATTCTCTGCTGGCCATCTCTGTAGGGCCCACACAGGGCTCTGTGAATCAGGTCAGAAAGAGCTCTCCTGAGAGGTTGGGAGTGTTCCCGATTGTCATTCACCCAGCCCCGGTTGAAATAAACAGAAATGCATGCTGCCGACATGGCACCTGCCCACTCTGTTCCTGCCCTCCTTCCTGAATTCCTCCTAAACTCCAGCCGAGTATCACCAGAATTTGAAATGGGCCCAAGTGGAGCTCGAGAGAGTGGAGCACTGTCTCACAGTGCTGGGACAGGACCTGGTCTTCCCTGCATCTGAGAGGGCTGGGAGAGTGATGGATGGCTGGAACACCCACTTAGATAGTCCCGTTCTGTCAGTGTCTCCCCACCTGCCCGCCTAGGGTACACTTCTTGAGAAGAAGAGTTAAAGCCTTCAGGTCACCTGCAAGCCTCTGACAACATCCCTCCAGGAACCTAGACAGGTGCAGAGCCTGGCTGAAATCCAGGGAAGCTCAGTTTACTCATCTCTAAACTGAGAAGATCCTCCCCAGGGTCCAAAGGTACAGCTCTCTGACTCTGTCATCACTGAGGACATCACACATGTCTATTTCTCCTCTCCCTGCGTGTTTGCTTGTGGGTCCCTGGTTTGACCTGTTCTTGCTGTTTAATCTTACAGAGAACATTCTCAGGATTCCTGCTATCTCGATGTGTCTTTCAGCACCGGCCACTCCATCATCTGAAAGCTTTGTGGCAACACAGCACCTTTCATTTGAGGCTGCTTCCCAGAGCTGTGCTGATAACACTCGGCTTGGCGGTGCAGGGAGAAAGGAAGCTGATAAGGCCAAGAGAACATCAGAAAGTTATGCCTCCTAAATGCAACCGCCAAATGAAAGTACTTGAAAACATTTACAGGTACCCATGGAGGGGAGATAAAAGAAAAAGTACCTGCGAAGTTTTTCAATGCAAAAGAGGAAGTCAGATGAGAAGAATGCAGGCTTCATGCATGGGAGACACTGGGGTCCCCACATTGCCACCAAGGCCATCGTGATGGAAGCATCTTCTCATTGGCCGGTGGTCAGGAGTAGGTGTGAATGGAAAAGATGAGGCCAAGGAAAAGGGCCAGGCTTTGGGGTAAGCAGACTATAAATCTGACATCTACCTTGCCCCTTTGGATACACTTTAGCTTAGGTTTTATTTGTCTGTTTTCTTGCCGCCATTCCTCAAATACCCTACAGCCTTTGTTGTTGTTTTTTAGTCACTAAGTCATATCTGACTCTTTGCAATCCCATGGACTGTAGCCCATCAGATGCCTCTGCCCATGGGATTTCGCAGGCAAGAACACTGGAGTGGGTTGCTGTTTCCTTCTCCAGGGGGTGTTCCCTACCCAAGGGTCAAACCTGTGTCTCCTGCATCGGCAGGCAGATTCCTTACCACTGAGCCACCTACAGTCTTTGAGTGCTAATTAAAAATCCACCAGAAATGAAATTATCAGGACCGGTCATGGCACAAGAGAGATGAAGTAGTAAGGAAGGGAGGAGAAGGATTGATAAAGGCAGGTGGAAGAACACGTGTAGAAGCAGATATGGGGATGGAGGATGGGAGGAAGGCAGGGGTCCAGGAAACAGAAGGTATCCTTCAAAGCCCCAGAGCACATGGGGAGAATTTTGGAAGCACAACAGACAGGCAGTGTGTCCCACAACGGATAGCAGGATGGAGCCCTGAGCAAATTTCTGAATCATTCAAGGGCCAGATCACAAGCCCTGGAATCTCATATCATATCCTCTTCCTCATTCTTATCAATTCTAGTGCCAAATTTTCAGCCTGATAAGGCATTATGGTTTTTCTCAAAGCCAGCATTTCCACAGTATTTTTTGGTCAAGCGTCTTTGCCATCCTCCTAGGCGTCTCCTGACTTTTCTGTTTCAACCCCGGGCCTGTTTCCCCTGTATCAGCCCTCAGTTGGAGTTATCTTGAGGCCCACTCCAACTACAGCTGGTTGGCTGCTCCTTGCAGCATCCTCGGGGAGCTCAGCCAAGTTCATGGTCTCCTTCTCATACAATAGATCCTGTTCTGCTGGCCAGGTCTCCCGCACAGGAGATGAGACCTCTCACCCTGAAACTTCTTCTCCCTCTTCTCCCTGAGCTCGGTCCTCACCTGGGGTGTGACACTTTCTTGGAGAACATCTTGATGTAGATGAAGGATGCTCCGTGAATCAATAAATCATAAGTCTGTTGGACAGCACTCAGGTAGGTAAATGCATGTGTGTGTTCTTCACTCAGTGAGCCCTCCTAAAAAAGATAATACACTCAGTATCTCACCCTGCTGACATATTTCAACTCAATTGATAATGGACCAGGATTGAGCACAGCTTAGAGAGTGAATTACCTTTTAGCTATCCCTTCAAGTTTAGGGTTGCAGTCACCAACAAAATCAATGTCGAAGGATTCTTGTTGTCTCAGGCAATACCTACAGTGACTCCTAATGAAATAAACCATTGAAGCCTTTTAATCAGAGCACCTGCCTGAAAGGAGGAAGCCATCGGGAGGAGGCTGGGGCTCTAGGGACCTGTTTTCCCCTCACCGGTCAACGCATGAGTGATTCTTTAATTGTAGTAATGATGCGCTTACCCTGGACCCAGACGCTCGGGCAGCAGGAGGCAGCAATTCTCTGGGGCGCAGAGCTGGTGTGACCTCAGCTGGGGCTACACAGGTCCCTGAGCAGAGCTGTATCACCAGGGTCCATGGCTGCCCCTCCCGGATAGGGGCCCATTTTACTCTCAGACTTGTGATAAATCTCAATGGAAAGAAAGCCCTGCCATAAAGGAGGCCCCACTCTGTATATCAGGATTCCAGAGTCAGTGTTGAGAAAATAAGAGTCACTGCTAATGGGTTCCTGCCCCCACCCCTGCTCTGCCATGGCCCCTGCCTGCTTCCCTCTAGAAAGTCAGCTAACATCACCTTAAATAAATTCAAAATTAGGAAGCTCAAGGAAATTCAGAAACGATCAATGTTGATCGAGAAGATTTCTGAGAAGGTTTGCTTCTGTGGCCACTTGTCCAGTCTGGGGCACGTTTGTGGCTTGTCTCTCTGGCATCAATTCCTCATTTTCTAGGGCTTGTTCCCTGACTTTCTTTGGAAATCTATCTTCTCTTACTCCTGTGTAAGAGGATAAGTGTATCTTCTCTTACTTCCTGACCCGGGGATTGAACCCAGGTCTCCTCCATTGCAGGCAGATTCTTTACCATCTGAGCCACCAGGGAAGCCCCCTCCACTGAGTACCCAAACCTAAATTTTACTGAATCTTTAAGCAAGCCCCAGGAATGATTGGGCTTCCCCAGGCTTCCCTGGCACTAGTGGTAAAGAACCCACCTGCCAATGCAGGAGACATAAGAGATGCGGATTCAGTCCCTGGGTCAGGAAGATGCCATGCAAGAGGGCATGGCAAACCACTCCAGTATTCTTGCCTGGAGAATCCTATGGACAGAGGATCCTGGTAGGTTTGGTCCATAGGGTCACAAAGAGTCAGACACCACTGAAGCGACCTAGCATGCACGCATATGCACCAGGAATGAGTGAGGGGCACAGAGGCGAAAGGAATTGCTTTTCTTGGAAGGCAATATAAAAAGAGAGTCACCGTGTACCTGGTCATACTCAGAGATCCATGGTCCTCTGAAGTCCCATTTTTCCTTTTCTTTCTTTTTAGATTTCATTAAAAAAAATTTTTTTATTGGGGTATAGCTGATTAACAATATTGTGATAGTTTCAGTTGAACAGCACTGGGACTCAGTCATACATATACATGTATCCATTCTCCCCCTAACCCTGTTCCCATCCAGGCTGGAATATAACATTGAGCAGCGTTCCATTTTTCTCATGGATCATAATGGTGGAGCCAAAGAGTTTCTATTATGGGTAGCTTTGCTGAAGCCCTGGCCCTAGAATGGCCAAGGATAAGTCCCCCACCAGCCTGTAAGCCCTAGCTCTTCCTGTGAGAGACTCTTCAGGTTCCTAGAGAACATCTTGTCTTCTGGATAGCCAGACCAACAGAGATGCCAAATGAGATAGCCAGACCAGACAGTAGGAGCCAGAGTCAAGCCAATAATATCTGAATTCTCCCTTCCCTGGTTCTGTGTGGAGGTCACCTTGATGTCTAAGCATCCAGACCCCACAACCCCCCACCCCAGGGCCTCTCTTCTGGGGCCAATGCCAACGGGAACATTTAGTGTAACGGAGGCACAGCCAGAGACCACATGCCTCCTGCACGATTCCCGAGTAGAGATGCTGGTAGAGCGCCCACCGCCCTTTGTCTACCATGGTGATGAATGGTTGTTGACACGACTAAACAAAGGTATTATTAGTAGATTACATCTGAGAGGCTGGACTCGTGCAGAAAGAGGCCAACAAGAGCCCTGGGCCTCACTCGACTCCCAATTACTCCACAAAAGCCTAAAGCACCAGGTCAGGGATAAAAGTGAATAAATGTTTCTAAATTCTTATCTTAAACACACTTAAGCTTAAAGCTATTTAACTGGGGCTTTAAAAGCATGTGAGCCTTGTGGAGCCCAGCTACCTGCCTCATTCTCTCGCTCTTATTTTTGCTTTTATCCTTTTAGTCTTGAAGAAGCCTAATTAGAAGCTTGAACAGGGCTCTCTCTCCCTGCCCTTAAATCAGTAATTGGCTTCAGTGCAGAGACTGTCAGGAAATTAACACATCACAACGTGACAGCTGTTAATTTTTTCTCCTTATTTGTCATATGAATCACTGCTGATTTGCCGGAGTGCATAACAAATTAGTGGGCTGTAATCAGCGGTCTCTCTTCTGTGAGCTGCACCTTCTCTCTTTTTTTTTCCTTTTTTCCCCCTCTCTCTCTTCTTCCCTCTCCCCCTGAAGTCCATTACTTCACTGCCTCAGCTGAGACGACGGTTCCTAGGTGTGTCATTGTCAATAAATCAGAATAAGCAAATGCTAAAAGCGCAAGAAGCTCTTTAAACTTTGATGAGGGCTTTTAGTTACATTTTTAAACTTACACTCATAACTGGAATCTTTTTTTTTTATATATATTATCACTCCCTGGTACTGATAGACTGTCAGGTTTCCAGTCATTTCCTCATCCAACGTGCCAGGGAAGGTGGAATTCCAAGTGGCATCACTGCAAGTTCTGGCTGACGGAGAAGGAGGGAGGCGAGGTGTCAGGGAGGGTGGGGGCTGAAGGTATCAGAGATCCCCACAGGGTCAGACCAGAGGTGTTTCCTCTCTGAGTCAAGGATTAGAGGGGGAGAGAGGCAAACTGGAGGAATGGGAGGTGAACAGATAGGGCAGGAGGAAGAGACAGAGATTCTGGGACTTCTTCACCCCCTGGCCTTCTAACTTGACTCATGGTTCACTATGCATCAGCCACCTGAGGAGGCATTTAAGTCTCTGTTAAATGTCTTTGTAGCGGTCACTGGGACCACCAAGCAGAGTTGTGGGCTCTGGGACTTTATTCTACATTCAGCACCTTTGGTGGTATTACATCTAATATTTATGACTTTTCTCTTAAAGGTCACAAGGGGGGACAGAAAAGGTAAGACCTGCAAGGTGGCTATAATATGTGATTCTGCTCTAGACACCGAAATCTGGCAAACAAATCTGTGTTCTTTGCACCCACACTGTAGATGTGGAAGGTAGAGGAGCTTCTTTCTTCTCGCGTGCTCAGTCACTCAGTCGTATCAACTCTCTGCAACCCCATGTACTGTAGCCCGCTAGGCTCCTCTGTCCATGGAATTTCCCAGACAAGAATACTAGAGTGGGTTGCCATTTTCCTACTCTAGGGGATCTTCCCAATCCAGGGATCAAACCCATGTCTCCTGCATTGGCCAGTGTGTTCTTTATCACCGAGCCACCTTTCTTCTTGGTCTGAAACTTTCTAGACTGAGGAGTTCTGGTCTTTCCAACCTGAGTCCATCAGGGAGTTGGTTGGAGCTTCATGGGGTTGGGGGTGGGGGGACTCAACCTCTCAGGGCTCTCCCAGCATGTTACCTTGGATATTATAGACTGACGCTGAGCCTGAGGTAAGAGGATTTCAGAGATGAATTTCTTCTTTTCTTCCTTCTCTCATCCATCCATCCACTGACTGTCCTCTGCAGGGAGCAACAGGCATGAGCCCAGCATGTGACCAAGTGGAACAGAGGGAGGGACAGAAGATGGGTTTATCTCAAGACAGAAGAACCCAGGGAGGATAAATCACAGATTTAGACAAATAAAGACACTAGACCCAGACCCCCTTCTGCTATCCCAGGATGCTTTCTTGGGTGGAATATAACAGAGTGGAAGGGCCCTGCTCCTCCAGCCATCACCATCAGCACGTGGGTTATTCTGTCTGCCATGTTAGTCTTGACTACTTTTCCCCCCCAGGAATTAGTCTAATGACTTTCTTGTGGTGAGTTCCAATTTGACCACTTGAAAACCGGCTTTAGTTAAGTTTATCATACACTTTTCCAGGACTATCAGTACTAGACTCTACTTTAAGAACCAGGAATTCAATAAATTGGGGCCTACGATCTTAGATTATTTGTACTTTCTTGCAAAACAGCAGTAATTTTAAAAACATGTTCTTAAAGAAATCTCAACACTTGGGTCTTAGAATACACATCCCACCCGCTGTTCATTCCCTCATGAGACCTGAGATGCTCTATTTTAAGAGACTCAAACCTGCAACACCAGCATCATCCTTCGGAGCTGATAAGGTCACAAGGTCTCATTGTGTGAACATCATTGAAGTATTTTAGAAATAAAACAATTGTCCTTCCTCCTCCCCATTTTACTGATGCTAATGTATGCTCATTCAATGTGTTTAAATACAGTTTAGTAATGATACATCTTACAAAAATCTCTGTTGAGAAAGTTTCCCTCTACTGTCAATTTATAAGCTCAAAGAAAGGGTTTTAAAGTAAAATACCAATTTAACAATTACTCTGTCAAATCCCAATTTAATAATTTAAAAAAAAGTCATTTCTCCCTTATCTGATGTGGAACGAGCTTCCTGGTAGAGACCTGGATTGGTAGTAGGGAAGCAGCAGCTCCCCCAAAGTGGCAACCACGAGAGTCTGATGATCCCTGGACAAACCGGGCCACCATGGGGGCAGAGCTCCTGGTTGGTCTAGGGAAGACCCCACAGGAAGAGGACCCAGGGGGCACTGGGCGCCACAAGCTGAATGCCTCTGGAAATGATGGAGCCTGAGCCCGTGTTTCCAACATTCATTTTGAATTTATTGAAGCAATAAATTCTACTGTTACTGACTGGCTCTCAAGCACTGTCTTCCCAGTTCATGGGTGCTCGGGCACAAGCTGATGCCACTACTCCTACGAACCTTCTACCTCTGACCTCTAGAGACCCAGCCTCCAAGTTCTCCCATCCCTATGCCATGTGTTCCTCTCCCTTCCAAACTGCTGGATGGAAGTCCTGTCTCTTGATAAACAAACCTCCTTACATCTCCTGTCTATATCCAATGTTCTCATTCTGCTCTAATTGGTGCTGTGGTCTTGGTGATGCTCTTTAGGGACAAGCTTCCCCTGCAGTCCTCTGTAGTGGCAACTGTTCCTTCTTCCAGGCTCCGTGTACATCAGTGTCAGCTGGGAATCACTTTTCCTTCTATCCCTGAAGACAAGCACCATCTGCCTGTACTACCCTTCACCTCTGGTAATTCCTGGCATTCACCAATCTCCTGGATACAGATATTCTTCTGTCATTCTCGTTTATCAGACACCATGACAACCGGATCCACGTTTTCTCTTACCCCTAACCCATTGTCATCATTTAAGGTGACCTCAGCCTTAATACATGGGCTTCCCAGAGAGTTCAGTGGGTAAAGAATCCACCTGTAATACAGGAGACACAGGAGAGGCAGGTTTGATCCCTGGGTCAGGAAGATCCCCTGGAGGAGGAAATGGCAACCCACTCCAGCATTCTTACCTGGAAAATCACATTGACAGAGGAGCCTTGTGGGCTATAGTCCATGGAGTCGAAGAGTTGGACATGACTGGGCGACTAAGCATGCACATCACACAGCCTTAACATGCATGACCCATCACCCATCACTGATGCCTCACAAATGTCTGATCCACCTGCTAATTTCCAGTGACCCGCATCCATCCTATGTTAGCCATCTGGTCAACCCCAGATGGTCTATACCTTCCCCTAGAAACTATGAGTCTCAAGTCTTAAATGCTAGAAGCAACACATTCTCAGGCACAGGGCTGTCTTTGTCTTGAAGATTTTCTCTTTATATACATTTTCTTCTATTTTACTGGGATTTCTGGTAGAATGTATCTCAATTCTCTCATCCTTCCTAGCAATGCTTTCTGCCTTAGATTCTTCATCTGTGCTCTGTGTTCTTTCGTTTCAACCACTTAGGTGTGAGGATCCTCCATGTCACCATTCTTTGCATTGTCCCTGCTCTACCCTGGCAAAACCCCCGTCCTGAATCAATCCATTTCCCTTTCTTCTGTCTTCCCACTCTGAATGAACAAGCAACGCTGGAGAAAAGCCACAGTCTTCTGCAAATTGGAACTCTACAAACACAAAGTCTCTGGGCCTAGCTGAGCCTTCCACACTCTGTACCACCTCCCTTGAGTTTTCACACCTGGCTTTCTCTACATCTCCTACCCTCCATCTTTGTCTCCCATCTCAATATAAAAATCTTCTCTCCTTGCATGGAAAGTTGACCACCCCACTTTGTTTCTGCTCCACTTTTCTTCCAAGTCTGCTCTCTGAGTGGTACGGCTTAGTGGATTCACTTCTCTTTCTCCTATGTTTTCAACATCTCCCACTGTCTTCTCTTTCTATTCCTTCCTTTTAACAACAAAACATACTTAAATCCCTCCCAACTTAATAAAAATAATCCTTATAGCCCTAAGCAGCTTCTTGTCCTCACACCCAGCCAAGTTTCTGAAAGAGTGGTCTACACTTGCTATCTCCACTCTCCCTGAAATTGTTAGTGAACCAAATATGAGTGTACTCACCCATGTGCAGTAAAGACAGTGTATTGACATTAGATTATGGTAAAGGAATGGACAGCACTTATTGAAGGGCACCCAGCAAGGTGAACGGGCAGCTTATGTTCAGAAGACCCAAACTCCCCAATGGCTTTCAAGGAAGGGTATTTAAAGGCAGTGTGAGGGAGCAGGGGTGCAGAGTGTGTAATCAGCTCATGCACAATTGGTTGGCATCAAGGTAAGATTTCAAGCACCATCTGCCTTCTGGTTTCAACTGGTCTAGGGTCTAGTGCTTGTGGTCAGCAGTTTTCACCTGGTGGGGGTCTGCTTCCTGTAAAAACAACTCAGATATAGCCTATATCTGAAACTTCCAAGGAACTGGGAGCTCGGGGATTCCCAAACCCTGCCACTATGTGGCAGATTTATAGTCCAAACTGTTAGCCATTTCCTGGCCCAAAGCTATTTTTTTGTTTGTTTGTTTCTACACCTTCACATTTCCTAATCATTAAATTGTGAGCCAGTCTTTGGAGTCTCAGAGAATGCTTGGGAGACTGAAGCAAAAGCTTTTTCCTTCAGAGGACAGGGACATGGGGGCTTGTATGTGATTTCACAATTAACTCATCACACAATTTGGCAGTTGCTCTTCCCATCTCATGGAAACTTGTGTCACCAAGAATGCTATTATGCATGGAGACAAGGATGCTTTTCAGTTCCTAGTTAACCTGATTTCTCTGCAAGCATGAGAGCAGTTAACTACTTCAAAAATGTTTGACTTTCAGACTTGGATTGTTGCTCCTTTTTGGCCATTCCTTTCTGGTCTCTTACATGAGAAGTAAGTAGACTTACTTCTCATGATCTTTCCATTATAAGTAATTTCCTTGGGATTTTCCTTTTTCTCTCTTTTCACTTTACTCTGTGGACAAACTTTATCTCTCCTTTGGCATCAAATATGACTTCAGATATAAGTTTTTTGAACAACAGTCTTGGATATCTCGTAAGTGCATGCAAAGTTAACCTACCACCTCTCTTCCTGTCCTCACCTGCCTTGAATTCTTTGTCTAGAGATCAATGACCAGAGACCATCCTAGATTATTTCCTCCCCAGTATAGCCATTGTCTGTCCCATCACTGAATTGTGTCCATTCCCATGATTGTCCTTTCTCATCATTACTACTCCATGACCAGGTCCCACCACCACTTCCTTTCACTTGATCAATTCAACAGCTGCCATATTGCCAGCCTCTAATACATCCAATGCGCTTCCCAGGTGGCACTAGTGGTAAAGCATTCACCTGCCAATGCAGGAGATGCAAGAGATGCATGTTTGATCCCTGAGGTCAGGGAAGATCCCCTGGAGTAGGCAATGGCAACTCACTCCAATATTCTTGCCTGGAGAATCCCTTGGACAGAGAGGATCCTGGCGGGCTACAGTCCATGGGGTTACAAAGAATCAGACATGACTGAGAGACTAAGCACAAACTAAAAAGTACAAATACATTCAATGTATCTTCCATACTGCAACCAATCATCTTTCTTAACGCAAACTTGACCTTGCAGCGTGCATGTTTATTCTCTGTTGCAGAATCCCTCCATCTTTTTAAAAATATGTATATGTGTATTTATTTGGCTGTGCCAGGTCTGAGTTGTGGCATGTGATATCCTCAGTCTCTGCTGTGGCATACAGGATCTGTTTTTATTTCCGGCATGGAGTTGTGCCAGGCAAGATCTAGTTCCCTGATCAAGGATCAAACCCGGCCTCCTGTACTGGGAGCACAGAGTCTTAACCACTGGACTTCCAGGGAAATACCCATGTTAAATACCGTCTTTAACATGTTTTCAAAGACCTTCATGATGGGACTCACCTGCCTCCCTCGGGTGGGTCCTGCTTTGCCACTCAGACCGCCTATCACAGTCTGGAAACACTGAACTCAATCAGTTTCCTCAAAGTACTAAGATGTATCTTGTTCCCCAATCTCATACCCAGAAGACTAGGGCCTGCATTCCTTTCCCTGGCTAGTCCAGCAGCCTGAAGTGGCAGCTCACATCACATGGCCTGGTTGGGGTGTCTGTTACCACACCAGGCCCCACCTCCAGGCACACAGTGCAGTGTGTCGGGGCAGAAACCACGTGCTCATTGCTGGAGCTGGCCCCAAGCATAGTGGCTCACCCAGGGAGGGTCCCTGCATAGCTTTGTCAAATGCCTTAGTGTTCAAAGTCTACAGTGATGGGCCTGGGTGGACTTTCCCATTTCCTGAAAGTCAGTGTATATCTTGGGCTCCGTAATTTGGAATTAAATTTATTACCTGAACATCTTTCAGTTTTGATCAAATTTTCTAACACAGCTGGGTTGATGGAGGCTTCTCTATATCCACAAATAACAACTTATAAGTACCTAGGGTTATTTCTCTCTGCATGAAGCTAACCAGCTGGTGATTCCCATCTCTGAGCAGATGTTTGGCCCTGCGTAGACCCCACGAGGCCGTGCTCAGGGCTACACCCCTCACACCGTTCTGAACCCACTTTGTGGTTCTAGGGAAGGCCTCTCAGTAAGGATTTTTTACAGTTCAGCTGCTCCTGAAACCTTAGAGTCCACAGAGGGGAAAAACTGAGAAATGATTTCCAAACTGAAGCAAAGTGAGCTGAGTCGAGGAGGAAGGAGAAAGAAAGTCAGTTTGGGGCAGGATTAAAAGTCAGTCTGTGCTGTTAAGGCAAAAATAAACAGAGGCACACAAAAACCAAACAACACAAAAATGCTCATCAGCTGGGCCAACCCGGCTCAGACCACCCACTTTGCTGAATTTACCAGATCCACCAGGGCCCCACCCTTTCCTGCACTACGAGGGACAGGCAGGACAATGGTGTGGAGGAGGAGGGACCAGCCCAGAGCAGAAGGACCCTTCCTAAGCTGCTTAGACAGGGGCTTCAGCAGAAAATCCCGTTGGAAGTCGGGAGTGGGTGAGTCTCCTGCCTGCTGCCTCAGTTTCCCCTTTGAGAGAACAGCACGCTTTGGTCCTTTTGCCCTAATTAGTCTCCAGTTGGGGTTGGGGTAGACCAGTAACTAGGGGGAAGGGCCACATTCTTTGAAAAGACGTATTCAGAGTATAATATCCATCATAATGAAAAACTATTGCCTTTGTATTAAACTTTAGAGAGAGTTAAATCCAATTAAAGCATCTAGCCTCCTGGGGGAACATGGACATGGAGTCCGCAGTAGCCCCTTCAGTGACTCTGAGGCAGGTGGTGGAGGGACAGGGCAATTTCCCTTTGTTCACTCGCTTTTCTGTCTCCCACACCAGAATGGAAGGGTAGAGACGTCCGCAGGGTGTTCACCACTGTGTCCCCAACACTTGGACCTGGCCAGGCACAGAGAGGGCATTTGTTGAATAAGTTGATGAATGAGAGAAAGAAGGAATGAACGAATGAACGAACATGAACCCCAAGGGACGGGGGTGGTGATGAGAGACCTTGCCTGACACAGGGTAGATGAACACTGAATATTCGTTGTGCACTGTATATCAAAACAGAGCTTAAGTGAACAGAAAACAAGAACTTTTACAGAAAGTTTTTCTAGAGGGAGGTTCGTATTTCCCAATCAAGATACCTAGGCCCAGGGAGGGATGGGGGTTTGCCTGCAATTTCTGAGCTTGTCAGACTCCAGGTGTTGGCCATCCTGGGGCTTCTGAGCCCTAAAGGCCTCGCCCAGGACCTCTCACTGCTGGGGGCGTTAGAAGGCATCCACCAGGGAAGCTTGTCAGGAGTTTGAGTCCCAGGACTGGACCTTCGCGTCCTCCCACCAGGAGAGCAGAGGCCTTTCCTCCTGAGCACCCTCTGCCCTGTCGCTCCCTCTGGTCTCAGCAGCCACCCAACATCCACTCTCCTCTCTGGCTCCCAAAGCTCAGGTGCTCACATGTGGACAAAATGAAGGCTGGCCAGGTGTCACATGTGCAGAACAACCAAGGCACAAACACAGGACGTGCTCCTGCCTGGCCTGGAGGGGTCCCAGGGCTGCCTCGCTTTTCAGCCCTCGGAGGGGCCAAGGAGGACTGTGGCAACTCAGGAAAGTGGTGAAGTCCCAGAAAGTCAACTCTCCCTTCAAGGCTCAGCTCAAATGTCGCCTCTTGCAGGAAGCCCTCGCTGCTTCCCAGCCTTGGTGACATGTGCTGATCCTCTAGGTCTCTGCAGAGTTTCTGATGCCAGCGGTCCCCAACCATTTTTCATGGAAGATGATTTTTCCATGGACCAGAGGGGTGGGGGGATGATTTCACATAATTCAAGTGCATTATACATTACATTTATTGTGTAGTTTATTTCTATTATTGTTACTTCAGCTTCACCTAAGATCACCAGGCATTAGATCCTGGAGGCTGGGAACCCCTGCTTCATGCCATTCTTCCACAGCTCAACTGTGTTCCTCTGTGTAAGACTGTGCCCTTCACTTCAAGGAGGATGTCGTTCTTTCCTTTGAACTCCCCGTCCACACAGTGCCTGGCTCTGAGGGCATGCATCCTTGGGAAATACTCATGACAAGTGGACAAGCCCTCTCAGCATCCTTAGGGCCAAGGAAGCAGAAGGAGACCAAAGAGATGCTCTCACCGTCCACAGGGTGAAAGACTGGGAAGGCAAAGATGAGGTCTCCGGGCAGACTGAAGAGCAAGGCCTTCCCTTTCCTGGGCCTCCAGACCCTGCAGCCCCTGCTAGGTCCCCCTCAGGTCACACCTCATCCCACCTTAGATAAAAAGGAGCTGAAGAGCAAATGTGAACAAGGAGAGTAAAATGAACGGGAACCGCAGTGGAATATTACTCAGCCATTAAAAAGAATACATTTGAACCAGTTCTAATGAAGTGGATGAAACTGGAGCCTATTATACACAGTGAAGTAAGTCAGAACGAAAAACACCAGTACAGTATACTAATGCATATATATGGAATTTATAAAATGGTAACGATGACCCTATATGTGAGACAGCAAAAGAGACACAGATGTATAGAACAGTCTTTTGGACTCTGTGGGAGAAGGCGAGGGTGGGGTGATTTGAGAGAACAACATTGAAACATGTATATTATCATATGTGAAACAGATCACCAGCCCAGGTTCAATGCATGAGACAGGTGCTCAGGGCTGGTGCGCTGGGATGACCTTGAGGGATGGGATGGGGAGGGAGGTGGGAGGGGGGTTCAGGATGGGGAACACATGTATACCCATGGCTGATTCATGTCAACGTATGGCAAAAACCACTACAATATTGTAAAGTAATTAGCCTCCAATTAAAATAAATAAATTAAAAAAACACTCACCCCGATGAATGGAAAGGCTATGTAATCAACTCCTTGTTTGACCAGAGTGTGGAACTTGCTCGTTTGGACCCAAGCATGTAGACATGGCTGAAAAGCAGAAGTCATGTCTAGCAGGATGGCCCAGGTCAGGTACCAGGAAGCCAAGAGAGGGGCCGGGAGATAGGACGAGGCTGCCGTATCTGCCGCAGGTGTCTCTCCACGGCTCTTCCTCCCCTTCCCAGGCCTCTCTCCTCCTCACAGGCTGCTTGTGGCAGGCGCAGGTGGGGTTTCCTGGGAGGCGGGCTCCAGACTGGGAGTTTGTTAATAAGCACTCTTGGGATCCCCATGGAAGACAAGGAAGGGGAGGAAAGAAGCAGGACTGGGCAGGGGAGGGTGCTGAGCAGTGAGACCTCAGACAACAGGGTGGAGGATTCCGGATTCTGAGGTCTTTACACCCCCTACCTGGATCAATTAAACCTGGAAAAAGGCTAACCCATGGGCAGGGCTGGGTCTTCAGGCAGGCGCTCCTGAAAGGGCTGCCAGCTGGGGGCTGAATGTTGGAGCCTTTCCAAACAGCTGGGGGAATATGTCCCCTCCTCTGGAAGGGGCTCTGGGCAGCCCATCTCAGCACCCCCACATATGGGCATCAGCTGGGGTAGCAGGAGGGATGTCAGGCTTGGCAGGGAAGAGTTGCAGGGAGTACAAATGTCACGTGCATGCGTGCTCAGCTCTGTCCAACTCTGCGACCCCATGGACTATAGCCCATCAGGCTCCTCTGTCCATGGAATTTTCCAGGCAAGAATACTGGAGTTCATTGCCATTTCCTCCTCCAGGGGATCTTCCCAACCTAGAGATCGAACCCACATCTCTTGTGTCTCCTGCATTGGCAGTCAAATTCTTTACCACTAGCGCCACCTGGGAACTTAATTCTCCTGTTCATCCCCTCTTATCCTCCCCACCCACCCATCACATCTGGCTTAGAGGGGAGGGCAGTCAGGTGTCAAATTTAAGACTATTGTACTTGAAAGACCCACATCTGACAAACACAGACTTCCAACCTGGAAGCCCTTCCTCCTCGTTGTTCAGAAGGGAATTGAGGCCTGGAGAAGGGAAGTGGCTCAGGAGGACATGTAAGTCAGGGGAGGTCCAGGAGGTGAGCTCAGGGATTCTGCTTTCCCTACCAGGGTTAAGACCATCTTCTGCCCTAAGCCTTGTAGAGGATGATGTTTCTTCCCATCCAACTTTCAGGTTTTTGCACTTTCACAAAACAGTGCAAACCAGTGAGGCTTCAAGGAGTTCATACTGAATGCTCTGAACTGCCTCAGGCCACAGGAGGCAAGAGAAAGATGACTCAAGATTGTTGCCTACAGTTCCAGGCACAAGAGGTATGGCCAGCTAGCAATGCATGTAGCAGGATGAAAGACTAAAAGAATATGCCCATGGGAATTTATTCACAATGCAGGGTCAAGTCCAAGAAATTCAGGGTGGGCCCGAAGGGAGGCTATAGATGAGACTCGGGAACAAGGTTTTTGGCCCAACAGGAGAATAAGAGCCTCAGGAAAGATGAACAGGACAGAGGTCTCAGCCAGGGCTGGTGGTCCAGGCAACTTGGCCCCTCACCTCTCAGCTGAGCTGGAGTTGGGCAGGGAAGTCATAGTGAGGGAAGACAGAATTCAGTCAGATGGTCACTGGGGAAAGCCCCTGCCCTGCTTGGGGAGAGGGGAAAGGCCGCTCTATGTGAAGTCCAAGCAGTGAGTGGTCAGACAGGAGGGCAGAGATTCCTGCCGCTCCTCTGGCACCTAAAGGCCTGCAGGGGCCCTCAGAGGTGGACCGTGTGATGCATGAGGAAGCCACTCAACTGGGAAAACCAAGGCTGAAGAAAGAGATGCCAGCAAAATGGAGCCCCAGCTGCAGGGATGTCCACACCATAGATATCACAGTGGCCACAGTCCTGGGACCCCTAGAGGATCTTAGAGTCCATGGAAGAAAAGGAGAATGGGGGGACTCTCCAGGGATGTCTGATCTTCCCCATCATCAGGGTCACCCAATCCAGGCAAATACCTTCTCCAGGCTGCTGTGGAAGTGGGCAGCAGGTGGGTGCTCACAAGCAGGGAGCAAGCCAGCAACAGCCCAGGGTCATATTCAAGCCCAGATCTTGCACTAAGTAAGATTCCCCCTTAGCTGCTTTCTCAGAGCTCTATCCCAATGTTTTGCAAAAATTTAAATCAATAACTCCAGTCTTTACTACTACATTAGAGATTAAACTAAATAGCTGGATTAGCCTTATTTAGAGGGAAAATGATTCAAACAAGGTGAACACTGCACCATGGAGCCCATGATTGCAGGGACACCAGAGACTGTTGCTGGGTCCCTGGACTCTCCTCCACCAGCAGGGGCCCTGGATGGTAGTCATTCAGGCTAGCAACCCATCCTTCTGAGGACAGGCAACAATGTGTGACCTAGTTTGTTAATGGAAAGTGATGAAAGTTGCCTATGTCCGTCCCTGAATGTATACCTTTAAGACGGTGGGTGATGTGCCACTGGCCTTCTCCAAGACATGGGAACCAGTAACATTCAAAACTGGATTGTCTGTCAAGCTAAGACCACTAACACACTTAGTGAGAAGCACATCCCCTCCATTGACTTAAGATGTACTTATGGTCTGAGGAAGAAATTATTTTAAGTTTTTGGAATTTCAGAGTTATCAGTTACTGCAGCACAACCTCTCCTGTCCTGACTAATACACCTTATAGCTAAAAACTCTTCAATGCTTTTCTTCACAACTCTAATATGATAAACCCAAAGCCTCAGCATGACCTGTAAGCTTCTGCATTATCTGGGTTCTACCTTCCTTCCAACCTCATCTTCCACCAGTCACACCTTGCTTGACTGTTTCAGCCATGATGGCCTTCTGTCTGTTCCCCAAACATGCCATGCTCATTCCTCCAAGAAAAACTTGGCACTTGCTGTTATCTCCCCCTGGAATAATCTTCTCCCAGGCCCTCAGCCCTGAGTGGATTCAGATCTTCTCAGATACCACCTCCCTAAACCTGGGAGGAAACAGTCATTGCTCCAAATTGGATCTGAGTGTCCCTGCCAGGAACTGAGTAGGGCTAGCTCTGCTGGATTTCTGGGCTGAGTTGTTATCTGTTATAGAAGGATCATCTCCAACAACTGTCTTAAAGAAGCCTAATCACTCTTTTCTCTTATTTTTTAATTGGAAGATAATTGTTTTTACAATATTGTGTCCGTTTCCACCATAAAACAACGTGAATCCACCATAACTATATGTATATCCCATGCTCCTTGAACATCCCTCCCACCCCAACCCCCATCATACCCCTCTAAGTTATCACAGAGTGCCAGGCTGGACTCCCTGTATCATATAGCAGCTTCCCAGCTGCTAGCTATTCTACACATAGCAGTGAACACATGTCAATGCTGCTTTCTCAACTTGTCCCTCCCTCCCCTTTCCCCATTGTGTCCACAAGTCTGCTCTCTATGTCTGTATCTCTATTCCTGCCCTGTAAATAGGCTCATCAGCATCATTTTTCTAGATTTCATATACATGTGTTAATATACGGTACTTGTTTTTCTGACTTACTTCACTCTGTATTATAGGCTCTAAGCCCATCACCCTGGTTTAACTGATTCACATTTATTCCTTTTTATTGCTGAGTAATAGTCCGTATGTACCACAACTTATTTATCCGTTCATCTGTTGATGGACATCTAGGTTGCTTCATCAACGAGGAGGAAGGGCTTCCAGGTTGGAAGTCTGTGTTTGTCAAATGTGGGTCTTTCAAGTACAATAGTCTTAAATTTGACACCTGACTGCCCTCCCCTCTAAGCCAAGTGTGATGGGTGGGTGGGGAGGATAAGAGGGGATGAACAGGAGAATTAAGTTCCCAGGTGGTGCTAGTGGTAAATAGTACTGTTGTAAATAGTGCTGCAATGAACATTGGGGTACATGTGTCTTTTTGAATTGTGGTTTTCGCAGGGTATATGCCCAGTAGTGGGATTGCTGGGACATATGGTAGTTACATTCCTAGTGTTTTAGGGCTTATCCATACTGTTCTCCATAGTGGCTGTTCAATTTACATTCCTACCAACAGGGCAAGAGGGTTCCCTTTTCTCCACATCCTCTCCAGCATTTATAGTTTGTAGATTTGTTGATGATTCTGATTAGTGTGAGGTGATATCTCCTTGTAGCTTTGATTTGCCTTTCTCTAGTAATGAGCAATGTT
Organism: Bos mutus; assembly: GCF_027580195.1. Classification (NCBI taxonomy): domain Eukaryota; kingdom Metazoa; phylum Chordata; class Mammalia; order Artiodactyla; family Bovidae; genus Bos; species Bos mutus. The sequence goes on along the minus strand of NC_091634.1, from coordinate 20,517,909 downwards.
GAGCATCTTTTCATGTGTTTATTGGCCATCTGTATGTCTTCCTTGGAGAAAAGTCTGTTGAGGTCTTTTGCTCATTTTTTGGTTATGTTGTTTGTTATAATATTAATCTCTTTGCTTTTTCTTCTGATCATTTATTACTTTCTGAAATTACCTAGTTGCTGTTTTATGTCTGTCTCCTCTAGAGTATGAGACAAGGATGTTACTTGATTATGGTAACAAGTACAAGGTTTGGTATACAGTAAGAGTTCAGTAAACATTTAACAAATGAATGAATATGCAAACCAGTGAAATTCATTGCCTGATGGATAAGATCCAGAAGAGGAGTTAAATGAATAGCACGCATTTTTACAAACAGATAACAACTCAGCCCAGAAATCCAGCAGAGCTAGCCCTACTCGGTTCCTGGCAGGGAGACTCAGATCCGATTTGGAGCGATGACCGTTTCCTCCCAGATTTAGGCACTGGATTCACCATGATAAATGGCCCGAGCTCCTCATTGCATTTAATGGCAAACCTTGATCCAAGTGGAACAGCAGCCAGGTGGCTCGTGGGAGCCCTGGAATACAACTTCCAAATAGACCACAAAACCTGGAGAAGCCAACAAGCCAACAACATTATGAGATGCATTAACTCATAATCCCCAGGAAGCACACACTTCTGGTGAGGGGAGGGGGGGCTCCCCCTCCACAAGTACTAACAACCATGGTTAATCCTCATCCCAGTGAAAGACTCTTGCCTGGGTGTCCAGAGAATCTTCATCAATGTCAGCCTAGAGGCCCAATGCAGAGAGAGACGGTTGCCCAGAAAGCAGCCGTCTAAGTTTATGGATTGTGTGGGACTGTCCTCCTGTATCTGGGGACCAGTGTAACCCCTACAGCTACCCATCTTAGTTCACCTACTTGTTCTTGGTATCCAGAGGAAGGTGGCTGTCCCTGCATCTCAAACTCCAGCCTTTGTTCTCATAGGGACACAGAAGGCTCTGTCTCTGCCCCTAAGATGAATCGGATGGGGCTCCAGACAACTCAAGATGCCCGTTGAGCCAAAGGACTGTTTTCATCCTGCCAAGCGCATCCTCCCTTGAGGGCTGGTTCACCCACCCCATCACCCCCACTGCTCCTTCTGTCTCCTCGCTCTTTCTTCCCCAAGCCTTTGGCAGAGAACATCCTCTGGGTCTTAGAATAGAGCAGCTATTTTTTGTGCCTCTCTGTCTTAGTGGTGCTGGGGATTCCTCAAGCTCACAAATCTCCCATCTTGTGACTGCTTCTAAAACCCAGCCCAAGTCTTTTCTTCTCAGCTACTTCTGGAGGGTCAGAGTAGTGGCTCGCAAACAGTAATCCATGGACCCATGTGCAAGGAATAACGTTTTTTATTAAGCCAAATTTTATTTCCTTTAAAGGACTATCATGAGATACATTCTAATTTGAGAAGATCTTTTCTTCAACAAAATTGAGACAGTTGCTATGGATATTTATTTATTTTTCAGGTGCTCACCTGGCCAAATAAAAAGTCAGTGACCTCAAGCTGAAGACCAAATTGATCTCACAACTTTTATAATGTATACTTTCCTCGGAAACAAAGAAGCCCCCAAACATACAGGACACAAGGCAACCCTCCCTATCTGTCCTCTTTCTGCCGGGAGTACCTGATGCAGAAACCCTCACAGTCACCTTTCCCGGTCCCAGATCCCATAAGTGGCTTCTCTCAGCAATTCTGTCCTCAGCAGAGGTACTACTGTCCTCCTGGCCCTGGGCTCTCCAGTTAGAACCTTTGTAGGTAGGTTCAGATGCTTTTGAACTGTGGTGTTGGAGAAGACTCTTGAGAGTCCCTTGGACTGCAACGAGATCCAACCAGTCCATCCTAAAGGACATCAGTCCTGAATATTCATTGGAAGGACTGATGCTGAAGCTGAAACTCCAATACTTTGGCCACCTGATGTGAAGAACTGACTCACTGGAGAAGACCCTGATGCTGGGAAAGATTGAAGGCGGGAGGAGAAGGGGATGACAGAGGATGAGATTGTTGGATGGTATCACCGACTCAGTGGACATGAGTTTGAGTAAACTCTGGGAATTGGTGATGGTGGGCTGCCGTCTATGGGGTCACACAGAGTCGGACACGACTGAAGTGACTTAGCAGCAGCAGCAGCAGCAGCAGCAGCAGGGAAGCCTGACATGCTGCAGTCCATGGGGTTGCAAAGAGTTGGACACGACTGAGCCACTGAACTGAACTGAGGTTCTCCCTTCATTTAACGGGCCACATTCTCCTCTACCTCTTTGGGCTTCATCTCTTTCTTTGCATGTCACTGCCATGCCCCAGGGACCCAGCATCTCACACTACAGTTGGAGCAGAGCCTCCACCTGTTTTGGGCCAGTGTGCTTCTCAATCTACCCTAACGTGCCATCCACAAGCTAGCACGCTAGTGTTAGTGTGCAAACGCTACCTTAGTCTAAAAGTCATGGACTAGAGGCTGTGCTCAACAGGACACATATTCGTTGTAAAAGAGAGGATCTTCTAGTTTTTTGGGGGAGTGGGTGTCAACATTTGTAGATGCATGTATCAGAAGACTTGATGATGCTGGATTTGTCGTCTTGCGTGCCAATACTTATCTGGAGCAAGGGAAGCTACCCCCTTCTAGTTTGTCCAGGCCAGGCCACTCCCCGCTGGGCACACCCGACCCACCCCATTCGTGAATGTCACCCGCCATCTGTCTGAAGGCACTCTTATTGCAGCCCCTACATGAGTCCCTTCACCCTTGTTTTCAAGGAATTGAAACTCATACATTCTGCATAAAACTGAAGGACAACTATTAAGAGAAAAGAGGGCAGTTAAGCTCCTTCAGTGCTTTAGTAAACCAGGAACAGCCCTCCGCCTCCGTTTCCCTGTCTGCGGAATGGGGCTCTGACCCTTTTCTCTGGAGTCAGATGAGACACAATGAAGAAATGCATTTTTGTTTTAATGCTTTGAGTTCCTTGGAGAGCAGGTAACATCAAAATTCAAGGTGTTATTATTAGAGAGTAAGAAATTTTGTTCTATGCTAATTAAACTCACACCTTACCATTTTACACCCAGGGAAGAGGCAGCGTGACAGTATGACACGCTACCGAGCAGGAAGAGTTCTGCCTGGGAGCACAAGACAGGCTGACTCCGCCGCGTGCCCGCCGTGATATGCGTGTAAATCTGCCTCCCGCTCTCCCCACTTCGCATCCAGCCCGGACTCCCGACATTTGCGGGAGAGGCTGATGGAGCGCTCCGCTCCGCACGGAGCATTGACTGTTCTCTGCGCCTGTTAAGAAGTTGTCAAGCTGAGGTCAGGCAGGTGAAGATTTAGGAAGGCAGCCCACAAAGTTTCCCCGCCACTGGGTTGCCACCACTTACAGAAACGCCTGCAGGACGCAAGCAAGAAAACAGATCTTTCTTTCGTGATGGCTTTAGCACTCCTCTGGGGATTCAGACGTGGTGTTCCTCCACCACCAGGAGGCTGCGACAGGACGGAGTGCGAGGATGCAGAGGGCCCACGGAGGGAGCCTGGGCGCCGGCGCTATTGATCCGGTGGCCCTGGCGGTAAGGGCCAATTGCGGGAGAAACACCATTTTCCCCCTGCTTTTTGCAGGGCCGAAGAAGAGACTATCCATGGAAGGTAATGGAGCTGTCACTGAGGAGAGAGAAGTGGAAATTCACGGTTCTCTTGTGAGGCAAAGACATCTGTGTTATTGCACCCTAAGCCAATAGTTTTTAAAACAAAGTCATAAAACAAGCTACTGTATATAAGAGAGGTAGAAGCTATGCAGGGCTCCCCTCACACTGTGTGGGCTTCTGAAAAGAAACAAACTTTAAAAAGGGGGGGCAAGGTGGTGGGTGTACAGGACACAACCCTGGGGTGGAGGTTGGAGCTGAGCAGCTGGGTCCTTCAGGGCTGTTGCTCCCGGCCAGAGGAGCGGCCCGTTTGCATGGCCAGGGAGCAAGACTCAGCCGTGACGGAGTGAAGGTAGGAGGTGGCAGGGACAGTGAGCAAACAGGAAAGATGCAAGGCCCTGTGTCACCACCACCACCACAAGCCCAGGAGAGGCTAATTCCAGACAGGAATGTCCCTGAAGATGTGACTACTGCGTGCACCTGTGCTGAGCACCAGCATCCACCTCTGGCTTTCACAAACATCTACCTGGTCAATTTCCAAACTGGTGTCCTCATTTTCAAGTGAAGAAATGACAGCTTGGAGGGATCCCTTGATCGGCCAATGTCATAATGTGGGTCTTCTGACCTCAAATTGAGTGTCTTTTTTTTTTTTCTTTCTTTTGAATAGTACCTTCTTTTTCCATCTTCTCTATCAAGAGAGATCTGTCTGTTTATCACTGAAGCCCATTGCCCTCCAGGGCACCAGATGTACTGATCCCATGGATAACCATGTGAGACACTGATGCATGCTGTCTGTGGGCACAGCCTGCTGAGATCTTGTCTACAGCCTGGTGGCTTGACTAGGAAGATATCAGCAAATGGGTCAGCCATCCAGATGGTGAGTTGTCCTTGTGGTTTTTTTCTAAGGGGTATGGTTTGGGGCTTACGATCACAGAATTCAGAGTTGGAAAGAGCTTCAGTTCACGATCTGCCCCTGATGCCCTAAGAGGTGACAATCCAGACCTGGTGCATTAAAGAGGTCTGCCCTCACAGACCCTGTGAAGGGCACTGGCCACCCTTTTGTACCAGGTAATCCCACCCAGTGACCTGGGTCTGGATGAAGATCAGAAATCCAACAATCCGTCAACTGGCCTGTGACCTCTGACCCAGCATCAAAAGATAAGCTGAGCCAATATACTCTGAGGAATGGGAGAGTAAGAAAAATGTTGTTGGGTTGGGGCAGGGACTGCCCATTAGCAGGCTGGTTTTAGGGAGTTAGGTCTGGTTAAAGCCAGAGCCATAGTGACAAGCTGAAAACTCTTGCAAGCTGAAGTTCTGAAAAGCAGAAACTTTGAGAGGGAAAAGAAGACAGTGGGAGCAGAGTAGAGTACAATAGACCAGTGAAAAGTGGCTGACTCAGGTTAGAGGGGAATCCCCATGGTCTCTAGGGTGGACTGACTCCAGCTCAGGTCAGTATGAGTGGGCCCGGGGTAGCTTGATACAGTTGGACAGGTTGTGCACTTCATAGACAATAACATGGGCTCTCCCACTGGTGATGGCACCAGGGATCCCTGCCTGATTTCCAGTACCCTGAGTTACACACTGGAGGGCTGTGTTGAGCCCCACCTCTGCCTCAAAATGGGTGACTTTTGGTCTGGCCTCTCTTAGGACTTGGTGTTCCCCATCTGTGAAATGGAATAGCAACACCAATTCTACCTACTTTCAGTGTGGTTGTGAAGAAAAGAGGAGACTGCAGATGAGAAAAGGCTTGCAAAACAAAATTTTTTAAACATGCAAATATAAGAGCATCCTTTCTCTTAAGTCATCTGTGATGATGGTTCAGACAGGAAATGAATGGAATGAGTCTCCTGGGACCAGGGTGGACACAACTCATGGGCGACAAGCTTTTTTCCCGGCATAAGGACAAGTGGTAGAGTAGACACTGGGCCCACCCGTTCCCCAGGCTACCCGCTCTCAGTTGCTCCTTCTCTGGAGAACTGCTCTTTGCCATGGGAGCTACCCCTCAAGAAGCTATGCCCTGATTCTTATCACCACGGCAACCACAATCAATGATTGACTGATATAAAAGGCATTGGCTTCCAGTTGTGGTTTATGCTCCAGAACACTCTCCCCGTGAATTCAAGACTAGAACGTCCCTGAGACCCCGTCTTGCTGGAATCTTCCTCTTGCCCTATTCTGTTCGTTCCATCTCCTATAAACCTCAACTCAGGATGCTCTCGCAGGAACCATTTTCTCAGGAGACCTTTCTGGCTCAGGTCTGTGTCTGGAGAGCCTAGCTCAGAGCCACAGTGGGCTAGGAACTGAGTGTCTGGATCAAATCCTCACACAGTGAACTTGCAGCTCAGCCACCATACAGGGCTCTGGGGTAGAGGAGCAGGAAATAGACTCTGGGCCATAGATTTTTAGGCGGGAGGCTTATTCAATACTGTGCTTGGCATCAACCAGTACTTCAGGGAGGAAAGCAGGACTGAGTAGAGGGAGAAGTTGAACTGGAAAGCAGTTATGCCCAAGCCTTGGCCAACCCCACAGGGAGCTCAGGAACTGGGGTGGACCTTCGGAATTGCCTACCTTTGTATACCCACCTGACTTGTCACTGGACATGGGCATCCCCCAGAGCTGCCATATGACCTGGAGGAGGCAACTGTCCTCAGAGGAGAGTAATTTTTGTAGAGGAATTCAGCAGAGAGTTGTCTACTACCAACATTCCCAGCAACCGAGGGGAAGGTCCTTTGATCCCGAAGGATCTTTGTGCATACCCACCGAGTCCTCCCACCCTGGGGTGAGCACGGCCCTCCCCCAGAGTCAGAAGCCGCCAAGTATAAGGGATTCAGAGGCTTTTAAAGAGTACTTTTACTGCATAGCTCGGTACCTGCTGCCACACAGGTGAATCAGGCATGGAGTCTTCACAGGGAGAGGCTGCCACACAGGATGGAGGCTGGCAGCGTGGGGCAGTACCTTGGCCACACTGGTTGTAAGTCTGCAGAATGTCCAGGTCATTCTGTGCAGCCCCCACTTCAGCTCTGTGAACCCACCTGCCTGCAGAGTTTCTGAAGGGATGTCAAGGAGTGAGTGATGGCTCTTCCTCAGCTCCACTGAAGAAGACTTTTTTCCCCAGTATTTTCCTCAGTATTCATGTGCAGCATCTTTTCCTCTACACTCTCGCAAAGGGTATTCTGAAGAAGTGTGAGAAAAAAAAAAATGAAAAGAATCTTTGTAATGTATATTAGTAACATTTAATTAGCCTTGGATTGCTTATTAAGTGACGATCATTCCTATTATGTCTGTCACAGATGAACGACTACATACTGTCTATGGTTTATGGACCTAAAGTTCTCCGCCGAGTGTCACAAATTCCCATTATGTCCCCAGCACTGGACTTTGCATTTGGAGTTTGGGCAGAGGTGAATGGCCCCCTCCACAGAGGTAGATATTTCCCGATTGACCTGGCCATGGAGTAGAGTTGGACCAGCCTTACTTCTGGTAAGAACAGAGGATGCATTAAGTGACACATTCGTGATGGGGTGTCCTGACTGGTGGGAGGGACTGAAGCCACGGAAACTAACAACACCTCCAGGGCATCATCCTTCAGGGCATCATCTTCTGAAGTGAGTGCCATCAATCCGGCTCTTGTGGATGTCCCACTAGAAGGCCCTTAGAGATCGCAGTCTTCAATTTTTTTTTTTTTTTTTGCTGCTAGGAAAACAGACTTCAGAGAGGAAGTGAATGTGGCCACAGACCAGGACTACAACCCTGAAACTTCCCTGTGTGCAGGAAGCATGCTCTACATTTGAAGCCAGGGAAGATCCTTCTACCCAAAAATACCCCTGATTGTTGTCAATCCGCCATCATCTCTGCCATGGCATTCCTCTTGCCATCAGCTCCTCACCTTACCTGATGATGTGACATGTCCACAGACAAAATGTTTGGTGGATGGCAGAGACTGAAGAGTGAAGAGATCTCAAACAGAGCCGCCAGCCAGCAGCTCTCCAGAGAAGATGGAGCAGAAAGGATGGCCACCAGCATTTGACTCTGCGCTTAGCTGCTTCTCATTAGCGAGCTCTCTAGTGGAAGTCTTTGCAGCAACTCTCTGGCTCCCAGTCTTTGTCATCCCACCCACGGCAACCTCTGTTAGTCAATAATAACAGCTTATTTAAAAATAGCAGCATCAACTTGTTTGCACTGTTATTATTGGTACCTGGCTTCTGTCCCCGGAAGACTTGGGAGAGATGAGAGACGTGCTTCCTCCCAGAGCCTCTCTTCTCTGAACCTACTTCCAGATCTGGGGAAAGACAGGCACGTCTTTAGCAAACACTCACAGTGTAATTGCTGGGCAGTTATGGTCGACGACAGTAAAATACAGCAGTTGGCGGCACGGTGGGTTCATTAGTCAATAAAGCATTGCCACGCGTTTTATTGAATTGTAACCCTATTTTGACCTGATGCGGACCTTCTGGAGCTCCCACCTCCATATAAATCTGAGTGATTCATTTAGCATTCAAAGTCGGGTAAAAGGAGGATTTGGTCCAATTCCAATGTAACCTTGCTCCATTAGCTATCTCTATTATGATCTGCCTTTGCCCCCCTCTTGTCAGTGGGGACGTTCTGATAAGAGCTCACATCAGAAATAAATCAGGGAGTGAATGGCAGGATGTGCATGAAACAGCTTTCCTATTGGCCACCCAAATATTTATATGTAAGCTGATTTTGCTCCCTGGATGCCCCCCAAAGGGCCCAAACCTGGTGAGGAAGTCAAGTGAGCAATCTCCCAGCTGCCCTATATCCAACTGGCAAATTTATAGAAGTGTTTCACTTTTCTAACATTTGATTCAAAATAAATTTGATACAACCTAATTCATGTTAGAACACTGTGAAAAGCATTTTATTGTTGAGGCTGTGTATTTAGGGACTGAAATTTAGCCCTATCACTAATATTTCCACCCCAAAGTCAGCTAAATATAAAACATAAAAATAGCAGTAGGGTGTAAGTCAATTTTATCCATTCCAAATGTTTGAAATATCATAAATAATTTGCTATGTTGAAAAATCATATCCTGTTTGTAAGCAGCATTCTCATTTGTGTTGGGTCTGTGATAATCTAAACAAGAAGGTGAATCTAAAAATTGTAAGAACGATAAATAGAAAAAATACTGATCAAATATTATGAAAATATGGATACTGACGAAAAACATCCCTTTTGCTTTTAGGAAATGTTATTTTTGAAGTGTAGGAAATATGAAACTTATTATCAAGATCCTGGGTCCATGATTTACTAATTTAAAAGACAACTATTAGAAAATAGAAAGAAAATACAAAAATTTATGGTCTACCCAAGAGAGGATAAGACAGGAAGAATGAGGAATTTTAAAAACCCAGCATCAAGTCCACCCTTTGACCTGACTGGCCGAGTAGGATGAAGCTGAGCCTTTCTTTTTACCCATTCCTGGTTGGAGAGCCCCAGAGCACCTGGTTATATTTCCAGGACTTTGACACAGAGCCCCAACAACTGCCTTCTGGGATGTGGTTTGGCTTTTTGACTAATCACGTGTCTGCCTCCTCCGAGTGGCCCTCCAGGCCAGTGCTCCTGTTCAGAAGCAGCCACAGCAGCATCCCTGGGAAGCACCAGCTAAGGGCAGCCTTGATGCACTGTTCGTTTCAGATGGTCCTCCTGTTCTCCAGGCAGCTGACACTTCCGCAAAGTGAGTTAGGAGCACACGTGGGCAAGGAACAGAAGAGATTTTTTTTCTAGCCAGTAACCACCGTGAGAAAGTCCATTTCAGTAGCAGCAGAGAGGAGCAGGTTCGCAAGGTGAAGCCTGGCAGGGTAAAGCTATGGGTCTTAAGAGGTCCAATCAAAGTTGGCATGACCATGCAGACCAGAGCCACCTGGATACAAGAAGTGCGAACTTGACTGCAGTTTCCAGTGTCAGTTTCCAGAAAGGGGTGTCTGTTGCCCAGCCAGTCAGACCCCAAGAAGCAAACCCTGTGTGCAGGCAGCCAGGCAAGAGCAGTTATCTTTCTCAGCCTCTTTCTCTCTCCTTCTGCCACATGCAGCCCTGATGCCCATAACTAAAAAAAGCAAGTTCATAATTTAATTTGAGGGGATCGGTTGGCAAATGCTCGTTAAACAATTGGGTCTCTGCAAACGCTATCTTTAGATTTTTTTTAATTGACCTATTATTTTGCTTGCTCTGGCTGCCAGAACCCCCACCGCACACAAGGAGATGCTCGCTACCTGGACTTTCTTTGATGAATAGTTTTAATTAAAAAATTCTGTACCATAAGTATTTTAATGTTACAAACATACCAAAGGTATGCAGTCATAAATTTAAAAACACATTTAAATTAATCTATAAATATGCTTAAAAATTGACAGGGCATATTTAAACAGGGGGATGTGGCATAGATAGCTAATGATGACAATTAAGAATCGTGTAAAATAAATGAAAATCAATACTCAGAACAGTTCGGGAGAAAAGGGAAAAAGAGAGGAAGTAAAATAACATGTAGTTTGTCTATTAGAGGAAAAATTAGTAGTGGCTTGTATTCTGAAATGCCTGCTGCAGTAAAGGAAGGGTAGCTGATAGCATTCTTTTTTCATTGTCATGGATCATAAAAACTCCCACATCCCTGCTGGGGTGACTAGAGGGACCTGCTTGGACTAGCTGACCTGGAAGGAAGATGGCTCTGTTTTAATTTTCTAAACAACATCCAAACCTTGCCAGTTATACATCTGGAAGGAAACTATCAAAGGTTCCTAGATGCTGACACGTGGACATATTTTTTGCACAATTATTGATTTATTTTGTGCATTTTAAGCTCCATGACAAGTCATGGGGGTGTTTATATCCCAGGAGGCAAGAGGCTTCTGGGGCCAAGATGACCAGCTATGACCAGCTTCTGCTGTGGGCACCTCAGTGGGCAAAGCTGGCTCAGGGCCTCTGTGAGCATCCCTCTACAGAGCATCATCTGCGAAGAGCTGTGTGTGCTGCTCCCGCTAATTCACCGAGCGCTCGGCTCAGCCCAGCCAGGAGCTATGCACTAACCTTCATTACTACATTCATATTAAAAGACAATGCTGCGTCTTTCAATCATGCACTTCCCTCTAATTAAGGCATATTCACTTTTTTCCCCTAATTAGGTATTCTTTGTTGCATAATGTTTGCTCTAATCTTTTGGAATCTTTCTCAATATCCAGTCATTACAGGCTCCCCTCGAATTCAACCAAAGCATGTTATTTTTTCTGCTAATTATATCCTCATTTACAGATTGGCGCCTCTTCTGATTGGCTCGGTACACCAGTTGCTATGACTTCATTAGTTGCGTCTCCTGACCCTGTTATTTCTTGTGACAGGACTTGCTCCTTGTGTCCTGTGGCTCCAGATCCCAGGGTCACTTCTCGCCAGGGCTGAAATAGTGTCAAACACACAGAGGTTTAGAGGGTGGACACCACTGCTGCAGTTGCTAATTACTACACACAGCCACCGTACAAATTACCAATGCTGCTGGGCCATCCCTTCCTCTTTTTTTTTTTTCTTTTTTAAAATGAATGTTTTAAAGGTGTCATTAACAGGTTAGTTTCATTTTTAAAAACCTGCCTGATTTTTAAAAAAGCTAAGCACGTCTGTCTCCCTGCGATGGTTCCCAAAGAAAGTATCTTCCAAGCACCAAACCTCACAACCTTCAGTTTTGTATGGGGCTGCCACTGTGCCACTGTGTGAGCAGGGAATTCAGGTTTCAACTCGATTATTTTCAATCTCAAAAAATTTTGAATTTTAAAATCTCAAAAGCAATGATAGTAGAATTCTCTCAGTCCAGGAAGACACAAGTAATCAAAAAAGAAAAACAACCAAATTAAAACAAAATTATATAAAACCACAACGTACTAACATAAATTGCTGTTGTTACAAAAAATAGCAAGATGAAGCCCTCTGGGCAGCCAAATTTTTTTAAAAAAAGAGTTTAATGGATTAGATAAGATATATATATATATATATAAAGAGATAATTAAAATGAATGAATTACATTTGCATACCAATGGTATCATTTTAATAAGCAGAGTAGAGAAATGGGATGTGAAAATTGGGGGGTTCCCAGGGCAGACAATATGTTGTGATCCCCACTTTTAAATTCTAGGCCATCGGAATAACCCAGTTTCCTGGAATCAGAGACCCAGGAAGAATCAAGCCTGCAGAGTTTAAATGCAAGTTAGTTAATATGAAAAATGCTGTATCTAGTTGTTTGCAAAATTACTTTTGTTGATTAAAAGGCTCTTCAGAACTTCCGGCTGGTGAAAGGGTTTTAAATTGTCTAATGCTGATTGTGATTGCTATGCAGAAAAAAGGCAGTGCAAAGCAAACCATTATATCACTGAATCTTTGTTAAGCAGGCCTTGAAAGTGTCTGACAGCATAATTAATCTTGTGATATGAACAAAGAAACCAACTCAATAGTATTGAAGATGCTTATTAAAAATACTAAATACCTTTTTCCACTTAAAAACCTTTTGAAACAGTGTGGGAAGTGGCATTACCTTTTTGTTTTTGCAGCATTTTCAAGTAAAATTGATACTCAGGTCTACAGCGCAGCAGCAAAACTGTGAAGTGGACAACAATAAGAATTAGTTAAAAAAAAATCATGGTTCCCGACCAAGGATGCTGGCTGGCTCACCAACCTAGCAGCTGCAGGTTCAGACAACACCCTCTGGCAGCAATACCACTAGCCAAAGAAGTTGAAGCAGAATGAATGGTTGACAAAATTCTCCTTTGATAACAAAAACCTACCAAGCCTGCTGCCTTCCCTGAAATTGCTCTCTTTTCTCTTGGGGATCTCAAGTGAGGGCTCTGCATACAACTATTTGTGATTCCAAAGAGCTTTAGAGGCACAAGACATATTTGGATTATTTGGTGGTCTTTTTTGTTAGGGCAGAGGTTGTGGTCCAGTTATCCAGGTTTCCTGGGTCTCCTAGGGAACTCAGTCATGTCTACATCCTGGGGAAATGACTGAAGAGGACCCCAAGGGGCCACCAGCAATATTTCTAATCTGTGTGGGTGAGACAATGGTCCGTTCACTGCATGTGGGTGGGCAACTGTGGGGGAGGGGCAGGGGCTGTGGTGAGCAGGGAGGTGGTGTGAGAGCTTCCTTTTATTGGCTGGAATTTTTACCTGGGATGGTAACTATAGAGACCACTGATACGCAACACTTTGCTGTCAACAATTTCAGTGTAACTAAATTTCACGTAATTTCAGTGCATGTAGCAATAAGCATTTATTGAGCTCACACATCTGTGGAATGACCAGCGGGGAGTGTTGGCTGATCTTGACTGGGCAGCTCCATTAACTTTGGCTGGAATGGCTCTGCATTCCTGCATCTGCAAGTAAGATGGACTGAACTGACCTGGATGGACCTAACTGAGGCAACTCGGTTCCATGAGACCTCATCCTTATTGGTCCAGGCATTTTCTTCTTTTAGGGTAATGGCAGAAAGACACAGCAGCAAGCATGGGAGGGCTTCTAGGCCTAGGTTTGTAGCTGGGAGCTAATGCCATGAAGTGCTCAGAAAGAGTCACAGAAACAAAATGCTTTGCAAAAGGGCTTAGGGAAGGGACTGAAAGAGACACACTAATGCGTTCATATTTAGTATACTTACATTCTGCACTTTTAGGATAAAGAAAGTGTTAGCATCTAGTTATAGTTTAAACTCTTTTGCAAACTAAGAATGAAAAGCAATTGTTTTTTTTAGTATTAAGGAATATAAATTGGAATGAACTATTAGTGTTCCATGATGCTGGCAATCGGAAGAGAGATCAGTGAGAAGAAAACTATAGATTGAAAGGGGACAGTTTAAACCATCATCATTTGCGCTTGATATGTTCATCTACCAAACAAAACACATAAAAAGAAAAATCCATAATCAACAGAATTAATAAGAAAGTTCAGCAAGATAGCTGGATAGACCACCAAACTACAAAAATCAATAGTATTTCATTTTGCCAGCTATAAGCATCCAAGAAAAATGATTTAAAAAGTAAAATATCACTCACAATATCCACAACACATAAAGTTTACAAAAACAACACTTTAAAAGCTCTGATGATAAATTTATATTATAAACATGGTCATATTCTAAGCATGCCAATTTCTTGTACTTAAATTTAATTCAATCTAAATATAAATTCCAGTGGGAACTTTGAGAAAATTTACATATTTGTTCTAAAATTTAAATTTGTTTTAAAATTACTCTAAAATTCAGTGAAAGATATAAAAAAGCTAATTCAATAATCAAATGGAGACTATTTAAGAATTGTTATACCAAAAGTAGAGTCATATTACAAAGTCATACCAGGATACACAGTGTGGTATTGGCAAAGAGTAAATAGACCAGTGAGCAGATAGTATCAGAGATCTACAGAGAGAGGCTGAATTCATTAGTAGGTATTCTTGAGAAAACTAGATCACTCCATAGAGAAATATAAAAGAAGATTTCTACTTAACATCACATTCAAGTGGACTCTAAGTGGATTGAAAAATGAAAAGTTAAGATGTAGATATGAATGGTAAAAAATAAACAATTATTAGAAGAAAACATTTCTGTGACATAGGGAGAAGGTATTTTCTAAACAGAATTTTAAAAACTCAAAAGATAGGCAACCATATTTGCCAGATTTACTCACTTCAAAATTGAAGGCTTTTGGAGGACACATCAGATAAGTTAATAAACCAAGGATAGAATGGGAGATTTTGCAATATTTTAAATTGAAAAGGGATGAATACCTAGACAGTAACCCCAAGAGAAAATGGTCAAATTCTATGTTAAGGAAATTTACAGAAGAGGAATCTCTAAAAGCTGATAAGTATAAATGGAGAAGCTGAACATCATTAGTAATCAGAGATATGCAGAAAAAAAAATTTTTAAGATACCGTTTTATACCTTTACAAAAATTGGACTGCTATAAAACCCCCCGTGTTTGTAGGGACGAAGGATTATAAGACACTTACGCTCTGCTGGAGCATCCATGACTACTTAGCACTATTAAACACACACACTGCCCACAGTTTCCTGGCAAATAGATGTTGAATGAGCAGTGCATGCTGGGAATTTCCTGGAGAGCACGCTCAGGATCAATGTCCCAAGGAGTGAAATTGATAAGAGAAATTGGATGAAATATAGTCACCACAAGATCTCACCTGTCACATTATTTTACAGGGAGGTCCAGAGCTAGAGGGCCCTGGATCTTGGGTAAAGCAGCTCTGTAAGTCCCCTGGGAGGGACTCAGAGAAGAGGGCAGCCAACCCTCCCAGCAGGTGGGGCTTTGTTGGTCCTGAATAGGCAATCTTGGTGACCTACTCTGGCAAACACTGTACCCTATGATCCAGGAATCCTAGCAAATAACAATTTTGCAAATAACACATGGATATTAGTCACAGCATTAATTGTAGAAGCAGGAATTGGGAGCCTGTATGCCCAGTCCTGAGAAGATCGGTAAAATGTAGAGATGTGAAGTAATTCTGAGCAATGGATTATTATGCACACAAAGCAATATGGATCTTAACATCTGTATAAATTAAAATACATGCGCACTGGTAACAGTATGCACTTGCCAAGAATGGAGACTACAGAACAGATAACAGCGGTTGTCTATGGGGATGGGGTTAAAAGAGAATAAATAAATAGACAAATCAAAAGATGGGTTTTGCATAGATGGATGGTGGAAATATGTTGCAAATCGAGGATTACAATGATCCCAACCCTCTGCTCCACAGTCCCGGGAGAGAAAATGTCAGTGTAGGGACAGAAATTTCTTATCATTATTTAGGTCAACCTCTAGACCATTCCACGTGCTTTCTTTCACATCTAGTCCACATAAGGCCTTTATGGACTTGTGGTCCAGCTGGTATATCTATTTTCCAGGGAAACAGGACTAGAGATTGTTTTCCAGATGTTTTGAACTTAGGTTTTCATATTTGAGTCTAACTAAAGGTTTATGGAGTGCATGAAGAAAGAAGTTTAAGTTCTTCACACTTTTGGAGTTCATTTGAAGAGAATAAATTCAGGCATGGGCTTGGGAAAGATGTTTTAATGGAAAGTCGGCATGGAGAGAATCGGGAGTTGGAAGAGGCAGTGGCTCCAGCAGGGAAAGAAGGCATTCCTGGAGCTAATGCAGTGAAAAGTGCAGTCTTACAATGAGGAGGAGAAACAACATTCAAGAGATGCTCAAGTATTTTTAAACTGTGAAACTGCCAAAGAGAATTTGAGGCAGAATGTATACAGTCCACATGGAGAAAGATTTTTTTATAGAAAAATCCAGTTTCTAGGATATTCTTATCACAGGGTTGGGAAGCAGGAAATAAATTCAGAACAATGGCTCTGTGGAACTCTTAATGCCAAGAGAGTCTAGCCTCCCATCTCAAAGTCTGGACTCTTGAAAGTAAGAAAGTAAATACAAGGAGATGCATGAGTAAGTAGTCTGGGCTCTAGTACTGATGGGCACTGCCGTGTTCTTTTTTTTTTTTTTTTTTTTTCTGATGAGTCCTGTCCCTGTTTAGATGTCAGCTTGCCCATCTGTAAAGGAAAAGTTCAACTTTTTTTTTTTTTTTTTTCTGGACTTGATATAAGAGAGTGATGTAAGAAAATGTTGACAAAATCTCTGCTCCTGCTGTCAGGAAGATGGAGCAAAACAGCCAAGCCCTATCATATGAGCAACTAATGGGGTTCTTTGCTGAAGAGGAGGAAGAAGGGGAAGAGAGGTTAAGGGGAGGAAGAGGAGGAAGAAAGGAATGGAACTGGGAGGAACTGGGAAGTAATGCAGGAGGATAAAAAGAAGGAAAAAGAAAAATAATAATTTAAGTAGAGTGTCTGGTAGTGTTTGTCATGCCCTCAGTTTGATGTTGGAGAAGGAAATGGCAATCCACTCCAGGACTATTGCCTGGAAAATCCCATGGACAGAGAGGCCTGGTAGGCTACGGTCCATGGGGTTGCAGAGTCGGACACGACTGAGTGACTTCACTTTTCACTTTCACTTTCAGTTTGATGTAGTGTGAACATTCACTACTGTAGTGTAGGTCTAGTGTTTTAAAATAAAGAAAAACTTTTGTATTTAAAAACATTGGAACTTTTCTGATGGTCCAGTGGTTAAGAATCTGCCTTGTAATGCAGGGGACCGGGTTTCCATCCCTGGTCAGGGAACTAAGATCCCACGTGCTGCGGGACAACCAAGCTGCTCACCCCAATTACAGAGTCCCCAACAATCGCTCAGTTGTGTCCGACTCTTTGCGACCCTATGGACTGTAGCCTGCCAGGCTTCTCCATCCATGGGGTTATCCAGGCAAGAATACTGGAGTGAGTTGCCATTTCCTTCTCCAGGGGATCTTCCCAACCCAGGGATTGAACCCCAGTCTCCCACACTGCAGGCAGACTTTACTGTCTGAGTCACTAGGGAAGCCCCAACAAAGACCTAGTGAAGCCCCCCCGCCACCAAAAAAAAAAAATCTTCTATGATCTCCGTGCAATCCAGTTATGTCATTTGCTGCTCTACTAACATAGTAACAATTTATTTCAACACTAGTGAAAACAAATGACCCTCTTGGACTTACTGAAAGTTGACATATTTGTACGTGGACATACACCTAAAAGATTTAAGGGATTTTTTTTATTTTTGGGGGGGATGTTCTGGATTACACATTTTTCTTTTTACTTACATGCGTTATTGAGCACATGGTATTATAAGTGCCCCAGCATCTGATGTTCCTTCCTATATATGAGCTCTTTCTCACGTTTATAAGACAGAGCCTGCCTGCCTCCGTAGAGGTTGAAATGACAACATATTTTTCTAATTTGTTTTGCAAATAGGACAAAAGGACATGTTAACCCTTAATGAAACATTGAAGTGGGGACTGTGAGTAATCATTCTACAGAGATGGTGGCAGTGTGTCCACATCTTATTTCTTATGTCCACCCATAGCATAGCGACCACATGAGAGATGAATATGTAAGCTCTGTGGTTTTGGCGGTTTTGGCCAGAAGATTTGGGCTCAGCAGTACTGACCACATGGCTTCTGTGGAGTGATCAGGCATCTTTTCCAGTCCCATGATCCCTGTCTACAGGCCTGCTGGATATAAAGATTTCTCAAAATCCTTCTAGTAATTTTTCTTGGTCTTGAATTAGTTTGATTTTACTTCTAACTCTTGGAGCTAAGAATCTTGATGGGGGACATTAGAACTTAGCTCCCATGTAAGATGCAATTCTGCTTCTTTAAATGCCTGACTTAATTCACCAATGAAGCCATCTGGACTTGTAGTTTTCATTGTGAGAAGTTACTTAATTTCATTTGTGGTGGTGGTGGTGGTGGTGGTGGTTCATACATGACTCCAGGAGGTTCATGTATGACTCCAGGATATATTCCTAATATGATAGGATATAATATATAAACACATTCACATTTTAAAAATCACTTAGCATATTATCTATCTTGGTAAATGTTCTAGATCAAATTTATAAAATTGTATTTTGCTGTTATTGGGTAAAATATTCAATAAATGTGAATGAACTCTTATTGATTGATATAGTCACTAAATATTTCTGTATCTTTACAGACTTTAAACTTGTTCTACCAATTACTAGAGAGGAGTGTTGAAATCTTCAACTGTATTTTGTATTTGTCTCTTTTCCTTTTAATTCAATAATGATTTGATTTATGCACTTCAAAGATATATTTTTCGGTACCTACATGTTTGTTTGTTGTGTTTTTTGAAGATTCTAAGTATTGTGTCTTAAGAAATATCTCTGTCTCTAATATTCTAATATTCCTTGCACTGAAGTCTACTTTGTCAATTAGTTTAGTCCTATGTGACTCTACTTACGTAATTAATTTTGTATCATATACCTTTTTCTATCTCTTTCTTGTAAGCTATGTGTGCCTTATTTTTAAAATAGGTTTCTTGTAGGTAGATATTAATCTTTGATATTAAGCAACAAAAAATAAAATTCCAAGGAATTCTTGGGAATTTCTTAAATCGAGTTATCCCATATTTTTCATTTCACTGTTTTGTTTTGCTGAAGTACATATTTACACATAAATTTTTCAGTAACATGTAAAATAATCTCCATCTGAAAGGGAAATATTAACACAAAATAAATGCCATATAAAGTTTATAAATTTGAAAAAGAAAATAGTACCATGAAATTTAAAAGCTATCACTCTTTAAAAATTTTTCATTCAGATATGTTTAAAGAATTGACAGAATATTATTTAAGTTTATAGTATTGATGAGGGTAAAAGAGGAGAGTAAAAAAAGCTGGCTTGAAACTCAACTTAAAAAAACTAAGATCATGGCATGCGGTCCTATCACTTCATGGCAAATAGAAAGGGAAAAAGTGGAAGCACTGACAGATTTTATTTTCTTGGGCTCCAAACTCACTGTGGACTGTGACTGCAGCCATGGAATTAAAAGGCACTTGTTCCTTGGAAAGAAAGCTATGATAAACCTAGTTTATCATATAACATGCCTGTTAGGTTGCTTTAGTCATGTCCGACTTTTTGTGACCCCATGGACTGTAGCCTGTCAGACTCTTCTGTCCATGAGATTCTCCAGGCAAGAATACTGGAATGGATTGCCATGCCCTCCTCCAGGGGATCTTCCCAACCCAGGGATCAAACCCGTGTCTCTTACATCTCCTACATGGGCAGGTGGGTTCTTTACCACTGGTGCCAATGACAAACCCAGGCAGCATATTAAAAAGCAGAGCCATCACTTTGCTGACATAGGTCCATATAGTCAAATCTATGGTTTCTCCAGTAGTCATGTACAAATGTGAGTGTTAGTCCATAAAGAAGACTGAGCACCAAAGAATTGATGTTTTTGAATTGTGTTGTTGGAGAATACTCTTGAGAGTCCTTTGGACTGCAAGGATATCAAAGCAGTCAATCCTAAAGAAAATCAACCCTGAATATTCATTGGAAGAATTGTTGCTGAAGCTGAAGCTCCGATCCTTTGGCCACCTGACGTGAAGAGCCGATTCATTTGAAAAAACCCTGACGCTGGGAAAAATTGAAGGCAAAAGGAGAATGGGGTGGCAGAGGATAAGATTGTGAGATAACAAATCATTCATTCAATGGACATGAATTTGAGCAAACTCCTGGAGATAGTGGAGGACAGAGGAGCCTGGCCTGCTGCAGTCCATGGGTCGCAGAGTCAGACATGACTTAGAGACTGAATAACAACAAATTTAATTTTATATTTACCAATTAAGGTACATGGGGAAAATGTTAAAGGATTCATAAATCCAGTTCTTACTATTTCAACTATTGAAAAATAATTATTTAATGTCATATTTACAAAGTGTCTTCCTTTGCATTTCTGCTTCCATCAAAAAGATATGATTAAACCAGTAATAATAAAGTTTATAACTGTGTTCAATAAAAACGGTGTCATTCTTTAAAAAAAAGTTAAGCACACAAAGCATTAATTTTCCTGTGCAGTCAGATTTACCTGTTTCATGATAAATGTTACAAATGTAGAAAATTTTCTTTCCTTTTTTCATTGAAGTTGGTTGAATTCAGGGTGCATTTAAAGTCTCCACAGATTGGGCTTTAGCAGACCTGTTCCTTCAGATAAAATTATTTCCTTTTTAACAATAAAAATATTTTGTCAGCTCGTCTTGATTTTGGTTTTGGCGTCGTAACTGTTGATCTTCAGATTTAACATCCAAAGATGTTAAACATAGAAACTGTTGATGATTAACATAGAAATTGATTTAACATCAATTTCTAATAGTATTTTAGAGTATTATACAGTATTCACATAGTCCACTATTTGTATTTCTCCTATTAAAAGTACTTACAAAGTATTACAGCCTATTGTGATTATTACACCATTGGAATATGCTAGTGAACATTATGGGATGGTATTCATGTAGTGTAACATTTGAATCACCTGTCAAACAACACATATACCATGGCACAGGCTCATGTGCTAAAAATACCAATTTAGGGACTTATTTTGAATTCAAAGCTTGTAGTTCTGGAAACAGCACTCAGGATTTACATAAAATATGCTTTATAAACTTATTAATAGTTATTATATTTGCAGGAATGATTTACTGTTAGTAGATGATAGGGCCATATTCACAAGTTTATAATACAACAGCAGCTCCTTCTTTCACCTGCTCCTTTCCTAGCTGCTATAAATGTTTATTAGTTTTAGACTCTGCCTAACAATGCATCCTTCTCTTGCTCTTGGGTTGATATCAGTGGATTTCTTAGAACCAATAATGTGTCTATATTTATTGTGAAGCTTTAATTTACACTCAAGATTTATAACTCTCCTGTTTTCCCAATTTCTAGGCTGATATTTATCAGACTCGTTATTTGGAGAAATATATAAATTTCCCTAAGATGCACAGAAGCAATCCCATATGGAAATATTAATCATATATTGTCTTGATTTTTCATCATCTAATAATCTCTGGCTTTTAATTGGTATGTTAGGCTATTTACATTTAATGTAATTATTAATATGCTAGAATTTACATCTACCATCTTGCTATTTGTTTTATATGTGATCTCTTTTTTTCTTCTTTTTTTTCTCTTTCCTACTTTCTTTTCAATCTATTAAGCACTTTTTAGTATTCCATTTTATTTCTACCTTGGACATATTAAGTATACCTTTTTGTTCCATTTGTTTTAATTGCTCATGGTTTTCCAAGTGTATTTTTACCTTGTTTTAGGCCACTTTCAAATTATGTCATGGCACTTTATGTATAATGTAAGAACTTCAAATATTACAAGTCTACTTTTCCCTTCCCATCTCGCCATCCTTTGTGCTACTGTGACCTTGCATTTTAATTCTACAGATATTATTAACTACACTGTTATCTATATCTATGTTTGTTTGTGTTGTGTTTGTATATCTATATCTCCATCCTTCAAAGGTTATCTTTTAAAAAATATTGCATAGTATAGTATAGATTTTTTCATCTACTTACCATTTTTGGTGCTCCTCATCCTTTCTTACAGATCTGAGTTTATGTTTAGAGTTATTTTCCTTCTACCTAAAAACCTGGGTTCTTTCAGCTCAATCTCACATTTCCCGAAAACTGTTTCAGAGCCAGTGCCTATACTAGGCAGTGAGAATACAGAAGGAAGAGGAAGCCAGAGCCCTCTCAGCAGTTCAAGGGCCTATAGTCCAGAGTATGATGGATCCACTCAAAATCACAAGGCTGAGTGATGCCACAGAGGCATGAACCATGGATGGAGCTGGTGCTCCTGTGGAGGAGACGAATGGCATTATTGCTGGAGACGTCCAGAGGAGGTGACAAGCAAACTGGGTATTGACAAAAATAAAACGGAAATTACTCCTTGGAAGGAAAGTTATGACCAACCTAGACAGCATATTAAAAAGCAGAGACATTATTTTGTCAACAAAGGTCTGTCTAGTCAAGGCTGTGGTTTTTCCAGTGGTCATGTATGGATCAGTGGTCATGTATGGATGTGAGAGTTGGACTGTAAAGAAAGCTGAGTGCCAAAGAATTGATGCTTTTGAAATGTGGTGTTGGAGAAGACTCTTGAGAGTCCCTTGGACTGCAAGGAGATCCAACCAGCCCATCCTAAAGGAGATCAGTCCTGGGTGTTCATTGGAAGGACTGATGTTGAAGCCGAAACTCCAATACTTTGGCCACCTGATGCGAAGAGCTGACTCATTTGAAAAGACCGTGATGCTGGGAAAGATTGAGGGCAGGAGGAGAAGGGGACAACAGAGGATGAGATGACTGGATGGCATCACCGACTCAATGGACATGGGTTTGGTTGGACTCCAGGAGTTGGTGAGGGACAGGGAGGCCTGGCATGCTCTGGTTCATGGGGTCGCAAAGAGTCGGACAAAACTGAGCCACTGAACTGAACTGAAATGATCTGCGTGTGAGTACATATTTAAAGTGGAATAGTTTGAGAGCTTGAAAAAAACAAAAAAACCTCTTTGATCCCATGTTCATGCTCACTGGCCAGAAGCCTGAGGGCCCTCCTTGCTGTTAAAGCTCCTTTAGCCACTCTAGACAGCATCTCATGCTCTACTTAAACACAAGTGCTTGAACCAGAGGAGTTTCTGCAACTTCAGGACTTGTCTTCACTAACAGATGACACAAAAAGCCCCTGAGAGGAAAACTCTCTTCCCTGCTGGTGGGAGGAGCTTGCCTGGCTCCTACAGAGGATAAGTTCAGAGCCAGCATAGCAAACTCCCTCTGACAACATCTGATTTCCAAGAGCTGAACCACTTTTGAGGCTCTGTGCTTTTAGCACACACACTGTCAACGTGACACACTCAAGGTTTTCATGGTGGGTACCAGAGGTCCTCCTGCCAGAAGCTCTTGATACAATCAAGATAAGACTGTCAAGGACTTAACACAACTCTGGGATCTTGGAAAAGAAACCTCCCCCAGCTCCACTTGGGGACTGGCCCTTTCTCAGTATAATAGCCTGCCATCTGACTTTGAAGCCAGATTCTTGGGTCAGCTCACATCTCTGCATGTCTCAAAAACTCCCCCAGACTTTTCTCTCCTCCACCCATTTCTACAGGCATGTACTCTAATGCTCTGAACTTATCCCTCATCCAGTAAACAAAGCCTCAGTAACATATAAACATGATTTATGAAAACAAATCTTCCCCCAAATCTGCTTCAAAAAGCAGTGTCACATAGCTGTAAGCAAAGATGAAAAGCCATGATTAACAAGGACCTACATCTGCAACAAGTGGAGATGTAGCTTGGGTCTCTCCCAGCCGAGTGTGTGCACTAGACTGGTTGGTGAAACTCCTAACCAACCTGTGCTGTTTCCCGTGTGCCAGTGTACCGTGCTAAGTGCCTCCCATTGGCGAGACCTCACTATATTCAAGCCATCCGCAGGGATGGAGCCTATTTTCATATCATGCTGTAGATGAGCTTCAGAAAGAGTATGTAGTTTGCACGAAATCACAGAGCTAGTGCATAGAAGAGCTGGGACAAGGTGAGCAGTAGTAAAGAGAGGACTATTTACTAGCAGAGCTGCTTAATTAAGCCTGTTCTAGAGCAGCCAGACCCCAGCTAACCCACATACATTGTCTGTAATACATAACTGTAAAGTCCCTGAATTTTGGAGTTGTCTGTTATGCGGCAATAGTTAACTGATATACTTACCTTCTCAGTTCATTCTCAATCCCTAGGGCCTAGCAAAGCCCCCAGAGTGGTGTAGATGTTCAATAACTGTTGTTTGAAATAATTTTCTTAAAAATCACCTTTAAAAAAACAATTCATCATAAGGCCTTTTAGCTGGCGTACATACACTGTGATATTCCTCCATGTGGTTTCAGAGGAATCAAGAGACAGGTGAAGATAGAGCACTCTCCTGATGTGGGTCACTAAGGGTCTGAGCTCCTAGGAGTCAGGGCCTGGGACCACCCAGCTACCTTTGGCATCTCCTGGAGGCAGCTGATGCTTCCCACACTGGCTCTGATGAAGCCAGCCTCCTTCATCTCCCACTGGACTGCAATGGTATGAAGTGAACCAACCAGGCAAGGCATTTATTGGGATTCCATGCTGATTCTGAAGGTGTGGCCACTCTACCCCAGGGTGTGTGAGTCTCGCGAGAGGTTGCCAGTGTGAAGTCAGATCCACTTTTTGTCTGATTCTTTTTCAAAGGCAATTTTCCAACACGTCTGAGGAAGCACAGTGCCTGCTCAGGCTGGCTGAATGCTGTTTCCCAGGAGCAGCATTCTGGAAGGTGGACAGCAGGTAGAAGAAGTGTTCTTCAGAGAGCCGCATCCCCATGGGAATGGTGACAGCTTGAGCCTGCTGGGGAGTCGTGTTGTATTCTGAGGTGTGAAGGGAAGGCATGAACCCTGCATATGCTATACCACACAGTTTTGCCTGCTGCTGCTGGGAGCTTCATTGTAGCTGTGAATGCTCTATTCCTCTCCTTTTCACCCTTGAAGATTCGCGAACATTCAGGATTAGGCTGTGTGAGGCAGCGCCTTCCCCGAACGGTAGGCGATGGAGAATGTGGTTCTGATGGTTTTACCCACTGGGGCCGATGGGCATGTGTTAGGGAACCATTTAAAGCTTGTGGCTAAACAGCCTGCCCTTCCTGAAGCAGCCTTCCCACCACTGCAGGGTGGAGGATTTTGGTCTCGTTGAGGGTTTTTCTTGGTACAGATTTAAAAAGCAAAACACCTTCTAAAAGAGCAGACATGAAGGGTATCTAATCAGAGGCTGCAGGAATGGAGAGACCATCCATTGCACTAAAGGAAACGCAGATTGATGCCCATGTACATCTGACACAATTTTGAGGCTGCCCTTAGGTAGGCTTAAAGTCTATCGTCTACAAACCACGAATGTGCTTCTGTCGTTGCCAGATAGAACAGGGAGACTTAGAGACTGTCTTAGGATTGTGAGAGAAGGAAAGAAAACAGGAGGACAGAGAGGGGAGGAGAAGAGGAGAAAAGAGGAGGGGCGAGGGAAGAGAAGGAGAAATTCTTGTCAAAATCTTTTTAGTGCACAAAACTAATTCTGTTCATCTTGGATTTGGTGAGCTGGGTAATATTCTGTGCACAGCTCCTAAATGAATTATTAAATGTCAACTCAAGACGGCTTAACTAAAATACCCAATTTAATAACCAAAAGTATCTAAGGTAACAATAACACTTTTACAGGTGAATGTAGAGAGTTGTCAAGTCAAACCATTATAGACAAGCTTTGGGGTTTTCAAATAATCTTCCTCCACATCTCATCTTCTGTCACTAAATATCCACTCTGGAGAGTGTGCTCCTTTTCAATAAAGATCATCCCTCCAGTGCAGGCTTTGCTAGTCAGACCCAGCCAGCAAACCTCTTTTTTTTTTTTTTTTTCCTTTCTAAAATATAAAGCTAAACAAGATCTCAGTCACAACCACCAAATCTTTATTAATGCATTCCTTGTGCTACTTCTGAATATTAATAAAAATTAATAATTAATTTTGCCTTTGGCATTGCAAGATATACTAGTTTTAATTAGTGTACTGTACTCCTATACAATTAAAAAATAATTGATGTCCACGCTTATTGGCGGTGTCTGTGATCTTCTTTTCTGTTGTTGTCAACAAATGCCTTAAAAAACAAGTTCAAGAATGTTGTGCTGTCTGCTTGATTTACACACCCAAAGTAACAGGCAAATCTTTTATGATGAAACAGAACAGTTTTCTGTTTAAATTATACACAAGTATATTAACTAGAAAGAGAAAATTAAAAGCTGATGGCTACAAGGAATAATGGAAAGTCCATAAAAATGTTTTATCTATCAACAAATTTGCCTGGAAAATATCAATGGTTGGCACCATCTCTCCACTGAAACGTGGAGAGGCCATCTTGGATCTGTTATGTCAATTCCATCAAGCATTTAATTCCAATGTCCTCCTTAATCAGCTTTAGTTATTTAAATTCAGCATATCATGTTACTGTTCTAGTACATCATTTTAATTGTGCCATGAACTACTTTATTATGGGATGCTAACGTATCTCCTTGTGTCTCTTGCTTCCTCTTTCTTTCCTAACAATGCAGACTGTAGAACTCAAGACAGAACTCCTACCGATAAAGAGAAAAGAGCTTCCTTTGAAAACACTCGTATCAGGAATTTTGAACAGAGAGAGTGGTTGCTGTTCTAGAGGATACAATTCACATCCCACAGCACATGTGTTTCTTGGCTTTATTTCTTAGAGTCAAGAGTCTTATTTTTAGGAAATCTTTACTAAACAACTACAAATATACATGGGGTGCCAAGAAATGATATACCAAGAGGACATAGACTCAGTAAAGCAGAGGGTAAAGAAGAAAGGGGCAGCATGAGGTATGAGCCTCACCCTTTACCCAGACCCACTGGTGAGAGAGTGTTTTTTAAACAGAAAACCAGAAATTGATGCACATGTTTCTTTTATCAAGCTAATGATCTTAATAGCAATTTTAAGCAAAAAACGATGCCAAATTATCTGTCCTAAAAATGTAATCTTTGGCTTATTTTCCATAGCAGTTTTGCCTTCATACAACGTATCATGATCTAAGTTGTCTCGGTCATGCATCTGATTACTTGCTCACAGTCTGTGCCTCCAACTAGAATCTTCCTGCCATGAGGGCAGGTGATACTGTCATTCCTTCTCTCCACAGCTGCACTCACCATGCCCAGCACAATGTCCAGCAGACACTTAGCAAACATCTGTGGCTGTTGTTAATTCTGACCTAAAATACAATTTTTTGTTACTTGAATGCTTTGAATTTTGAATTTTTTTTCTCACATTTCAGAAGTTGAATGGATAAACAAACTGTGGTAAAACCATATAATGGTCTATCGCTCAGCAACAACAAAAAACTAAGCTACTAATACACACAATATCATGAAGGAATCTCAAACAATAGGCTGAGCAATGCATGCCAGTTACAAAAGAATGCACACTGCATGATTTAGTGTGTTTGGAGTCCTGGAGCAGAGAAAGCTAGGCTGTGGTGAGAGAAATCAGGACAGAACTTGGGTCACTTCTGGAGGGGAGTCACTGGACAGGGGCTTCAGGGAACATTCTGGGGTCATGGGAATGTACATCTTGTTTAGTCTGGTGGTTACACAGATGTGTACACCTGCCCAAACTCATCAAACTGTCCCCTTAAGATCTGTGCACTTACAATATGAAATTTCTTCTTCTTTTTTTTTTTCTTAATCTTAGCAATACACATTATTTTTCTAATCCACTGGTAAATGTAGGAGGCAACTCACAAAATGTATAGAGTTGGGGGGTTCTGGAATTCCTCTCCCCACATCACTGCCTTCCTTCACAGGTCCCTGGACAGGACAACCAGGGGGAAGAGGTGACAGTCCCTCCTGTAGCCTCACCTGCCCCTCCAGGCTGGTGGGTTTTCCCAGCTGGCTTCTCCCTGACCTGAGGGCTGTGCCCTGTCTCTCTGGCCTGATGCACAGGCATGAAAGGCAGGGGTTTCTCCATTATAAGCACGCAGTTTTGGACGCAGAGACGTGCCTGGCTCCTCCACCAGAAGCTGTGAATAACACTCTTAACAGCCCATGCAAATGCTGTGGTCTATGTCTGCATGCCCAGCTGGTCTGCTGATCAATTTTTACTTCTCAAATTGGGTCAGTGAAAAAGGCTGGAGCTTTCTGTTCCTGTGATCTAAATTCTCCCTGCAATCTAAGTTCTATTAACACTGGGAAACCTGGAAATACCAAGGCAGGCCTTTGGCTTCGCTGGGGACCACCTTTCAGAAAGGTCCATTGACCTATTTTCTTTGTAGACTTTCTTTTAATTAAAAGGCCCAAATTTCCTGGGTGTTAATGGAGGATTAGCTTGAGAATTACAAGGTCATGTATCAAGCAGAGAACAAGCAAGGGACGAGGTGAATGGTGCCTCTCTCTAGTCAGGGCTTAACCATATCTGGAGGTTCTTCTTGTTCAAGAAATCACTATGTGACCTCCTCATGTCTGGAGGAAGCACCAAGGCAGGCGAAAGGGCATCTGAATAGTGCACCCTGGTGAGGGGATGGGCTGTGGACTTGGGGGGCCCTCTGGGGAGACTGTCAGTTTCTTCTAAAAATTGCATCTTGGCTTATTCTACCTGGGGCTTCCCTAGTGGCTCAGCAGTAAAGAATCTGCCTCCAGTGCAGGGGACTCAAGAGATGCAAGTTTGATCCCTGGGTCAGGAAGATCCCCTAGAGAAGGAAATGGCTACCCACTCTAGTATTCTTGCCTGGAGAATCCCATGAACAGAGGAGCCTGACGGGCTACAGTCCATGGGGTCACAGAGAGCTGGACATGACTGAGCGATTAAACCACCACCATCTTCTTCTACCTGAGAGGCTCTGATGGTGCCATCCTGACCTCGTTTTCCTGTTTTCCTTTAGTCATGGGCAATGGAAGCTTGTTCGGAGCTGGGAGTCAGAACCTGTTTGTGTTTCCAATTCTACTCTTGTTGGTTAACCTTCTTGGGGGGTTCCCAAGAACTTGTGGGTGTCTGACCTGCACCCAGTGGTCTGGGTTCCCCAAAGTGAATTCTGCACCTGCACTGAAGCTCTGGCTTATCCAGAATTGTCTCTTGGACAAATTTTTGTTTGGTGTTCTCCATGTCCTCAACCTAAACCTTGTCCAAAGGATGTTGAAGGGTGCACAGCAGCATAGCTCAGGCAGCACAGGCACCAGAGAGTGACTCGTATACATGTGGCATGTGGGGGGTAGTATCTGAGAAGGAAGCAAGATGCTATGTTGGGTCCGAGAACGAAGGTAGGCCAGAGAGCTGGGACCATCAGAGAGCGTCTCGAAGGAGAGAAACTCGGGCTTCATCTTCAGGGAGGAACAAGTCCAGGTGAGAGAGAAGGTTCCAGGCTCAACAGGCAAAAAGATGTGTTGCCTGGTGAAAGAATGACCACTGTTTAGGCCAGGAGCAGTTTTTATTTCCCTTGAAATTCATATTCCAGTCCTAGGGTTCACAAGTGTTGCCGTATCACATAGCATATGACCACATACGGCCACCCAAAAGGGACAGAGGGACAAAGCAAGTGCTATGGGTACGGTAACTGCCTCACAGATCAGGGAAAGGCATCAGGCAGCTATGGTTTGAATCCCGAGTCTATCAAAAGCATCTCCTTTACATCCCGCCTGTAAAACTGGGTTTGTGGCATCAAAACCGTCAAGAATATTAATGAAGCACTTTGTATGTAGTCCTTTCAGTACAGGATAGCTATTATTGTTTTTCTAGGTTGGGATCAAAAACACATTGATAAGGACCCATAAAAGGGGAATTTTAAAGCATAAAAACAACCAAAAGTCACAGAATAATGCAACATGGCCTCTCCAGTCTTCACCCACCTTTTCACCAATTAGCCCTGGCTCCCAGGTGAGCCCTTATCCTCACCCCTGAGCTCCACCTACCATTCCTCAATGTTCAGTGGCATCATCTGAGCCTATTTTGGCAACATTTACCTTTGAAAAGTTTATGTTTCCAAATGGATGCTTAGAACAGAAGTTCCAGCTGCAACAGCACTCAGCTCAATGCTTCTTCAGAACCCGAAGGGCCCAGAGAGGATGGAGGGGTGGCATTTTCAGCTTCATATCCCAGGATCTCTGGGCCACTCTGAGGTCTCAGCCTGTCTCTGTTCCTCACGTTCCTGAGTCACCACGGGTGTGGTGGGCCGGCTGGTGTTTGTAGATCCACCTGTGAGCAAGACTGGGGGAGGGGAAGGGGGAGCCCAAAGGAGTTCAGGGGAACTTCCAGACGGTAGGTGGCGCACTGGTAAAGAATCCGCCTGCCAATGCAAGAAACACAAGAGATGCTGGTTCAATCTCTGGGTCAGGAAGAGCCCCTGGAGTAGGAAATGGCAATCCACTCCAGTATTCTTGCCCAGAAATTTCCATGGACAGAGGAAACTGGTGGGACACAGTCCATAGAGTCACAAAGAGTCGGACAACGGCTGAGCGACTGAGCTCATTAAGGAGCTCAGACAGCAGGGACCTTTCAGACACTTATCACATGGAGCCCTCATCACTACCCTTCAGGGTGGAGAGTGGGCACGGTTATTTGTGTAACAGTTTGCTTCTACCCCCTCTCCCTATTAGACTATAAGCTCTGGGATACCAGGGGCTGGATGAGCCTGGAGCTTTGCTGTGCCCCTGGCCCTGGTACAGTGCCTGGCATACAGCTAGTCCTCAATAAGTCAGGAAAATGAAATAGTCCCATTCAATGGTATTCATGTCAAGTCCTCTCTTGAGTCCAAAACCAAGTACAACCTTCATGCCCCAAGGCGTTAAGCTGTCTAGACTCTTGCCCCCACCTCCACCCTCCAATTGCCCAGCAGAGCAGAGATTCCTCCCTGCTTCTGGATCCTTACATCCTCTTGTAGGATGTAGGATCCTCCTTACATCCTCAAGGCTCAGCTGCTGCACGTCCCCCATGGACTGCTCTTGTTCATATAGGGTCTTTCCTGCCCACTAAATCAGGGTGTGCTGGAGGGCCAGTGGGTGGCACTAGCAGCTATCAACCCTGGCATTTTCCAGCCCCATTTCCTGACAGAGTTGACTAAAAGTGGACTTGAACCCTGATTTACTGCCACGATCACAAAGGACCTGAACTGTGTTTACCGAGCTGTGCCCTAATGGTGCCCTTTGAGAAAGCAGGCAAGCGCCCATCATTCTGAAGGACTTCCTTCTGTCAACCCTGCAGGGAACACTCTCCAGTGTGGGGGACTGAGGCCTCCCCAGATGCTCTGCTCTCTGATGGGGAGAGCCCAGCACATGCACACCACTCTGTGGCCAATACAGCCGGCCAGAGGAGGGCTGGCAGCCTGGCCTGCAGAGGCTTGAATATTGCGTGTGCTTGACTTTTATGTAACTGGCCAACGTGACACGTCTAACTGTACAAATGGAAGTTTTATGATGATAAGATCAGTTGTTACTGAGATATTTATGTGACAAGCTGACAGATATAAAACTACAAAGCTTGCTTTTATGCCTCCCATCCTTTCAGAGAGGAAAAAAAACAAATACTGAGATGATGGGTCACTTTGAAGAGAATTTATGATCCAAATTACCTAATACCTGGTAAACTTCTAATATGCAAGATGAAGTCTCTGTATGCCATTAAAAAGAACAATTTCATTTCCTAAGACTGCAGCACATGAATTCTTCCTGGAGAGGAATCTGAGGCTCTTGCCTTCTCCTGCCCCAGATAAACATCCCGACTCTGCCACGAGGAAGAGTCTTCACGTGACTGCGTTGCCCAAGGATCATCCCCGCCTGTTGCAAAACATCCGTCCATCCTTAGAGGAAAACCTAAACCCTGAAATGAGTATTTGTTGAAAGCCTGGGTGATAAAGCCCAGCCTTCCCTTGCCATTGCAGAGTTCGTGGCATCAAACTGGAAAAGATGAGAGGGAGTCTGCAGGAGTCCTGGGTGATGGGAGAGTGACCGCTGCCAACATCTTTCCAAAGATGCACTGAGAACCCAGCATCTTACCTGGTACCCACTGGGACCACTTTCCCCAATCAGATGGGTGTGGAAGTTGATACCAGGCTGATGCTGGGCTGTCTGCAATTAAACATTAGCAACATGACAACTTAACCTTGCCTGTTGGCTCGGGTGACCCTTGTTACCAACTTCCGGGGAGCACAGTCAATTCCCGGGGCACTTCTCTTATGCCAAGCAGTGGATGTGGCATCCCACAGATCCTGCCTCCTTTCATGCTCTCATCTTCTCCATAGATAGACATATAGCTGTACCCACCTGTGGAGGAAAAGTCAGAGGCCCAGGGGGGAGGAAGTAAACCCACCCCGGTGCCCCATCATGGTTGGGAAAGCTCGACAAGACCACAGACGTGGAGTCTTTGCCAGAAGTCTCCAGACAAATGTCTCCTGCCCACCAACCTTGCTCAGGTGGCACACTCTTGGTGGGGCGGGTGTTGGAAACCTCACTTCCCTGTGTCAAAGGTCCTCAGATGCTGGTTGTCTGGATTATAGGAACCAGGGATGGACAAGGCAGAAAAAGTATAATTCTCCTTTTGTGGTGGTACCTTTAGGATGATGTTCCTTTTGGGGAGCCCCACAGGGTCAGAGTTGAGTGGGCTCATCTTTAAATAGAGAGATGGAATTCCAGAGAGAAGAGGTCCTTCTCCATGGCCACACAGCCAACCAGTCATGGAGGGAACTGCAGCCCAGTGTCCCTCGAGCCCAGGCCAACCCCTTTTCTATGCTTTTTGCCTTCTTGCTCTTTCTCAAGCATCCTGCCTGCCTCCAGCACATCCTCAGAGTGTAATTACCTTAGGGGTATTTGGGCAGGCTGCTGACCTTTCTTCACAATATGTTGTCTCTCAGGAAAGCATGGAGGTGAGTGTCAATGTGTGTGTATGCGAGCGTGCATGCATGCGTGCTGGGTATCAAACCCAAATTAAACTCTTTTACTGTATTTTATCAGATCGATCTTCTGTGCACGCCTCAGCGTTGTCTCATTTAAATAAAACTTCCATTTGTAACAATCCTATAAATAGAAAGCTGTATTGATCAGGGCCCCACCAGCAGCTGCACTTTGGTTATCACTGAAGCCTGACCGGTTAACGTGAGGGCTACAATTTATTATGTGGCGAGATACAATGCAAGGCCATGCCATTTGGGCTCTAAACACAAGTGTGCGTCACTCAGGCAAGCAAGTTCAGTGGAGTTATCCTTGGGATCACAGTTGGCCCTTGATTTGCCATTTCACAGCGCCAGATGCTCAAGAAGCAAGGCTTTAATAGACACTCCCTGGCCCAGGCCATGTCCGGCAAGCCAGTCTCCCCACAGCAGTGAAGATATAGTCTGAGAACCACACAAAAGCTGAGTTGTTTTACACTTGGAAGAAAAGCTGTAGGGACGTGACTGGGCTGTCATTTGTGTCCTGTCTGCCAGGGATATTGACTTCCCCATGAAGCATCAGCCCCACCAGTATTCACTAAATGCTTACTGTGAGTAGGGCATGGTTGTGAGTGAAATTTATTTCATAAGGAGCTTCAGACTTTGAACATGCATCCATTGCTTTGTTGATTAAGCCGCTAACCATCATTTTTATCTGTCTGCTGGGCATGACTGATAGCTGCTTAGTATCAAATGGTTTTTCCCCAATTCACTGAAACCAGGTGTCAGTGGGATGTTTGTCTTCAAATAGAAAGATCACGTACATAACTTATGCTCAGAGAACTGTAGCTCAGAACTCCTGTCTGCCTCACTGGCAAAACCCCACTCACTTTCTGGGGCTCTGAAACTCCCTACCAGGGCTTTCCCAGTACCTCAGACAGAGGTACTTCTGGACCCTGGACACCTTACAACCAAGAACTTACAGCCAGATATTCGAGACATTCATTGCCACTGCAATGTGACAAGGACCCATCCACCCAGGAGTTAGTGAAGCTGGCCTCTCACTTCTGAGCCCAGTGCCTCCAGGACAGCTGAACTCCCCTCTGAAGCCTTTCTACCAGTACTGGACATGGAGCCACCCTTCAAGTTCACGTGGCACAGCAGGGTCCAGGTTGTGACTTTCCCCAGCTTTCGTCCTTGTCCTTGGCTACCAATTTGCCAGCAGAGGATGGAGGGGTGAATGATTGTAAGGAGCCAGTCCAGGCCTACTCAGCCACTGGGCACTGATGTTTCCTGCTAGGCCTCTCCCCTGAAGAGGAAGATGGATGGACATCTCCAAACATATTGGATCCAGCTTGTCCACCTACTGGATTACTCTGGGGCCTGGAACCCTGACTGCCATAGTGCAAAGGGAAGACACCAGCTTCCTAGTATCACATGACAGCCCAGGTTCTGCCTGAGGAGTTTAGACAGAGTTCTCAGATGGTTCTCCTGGGATCAGTGTGGAAGAGGGGCATGGGGAGGGGAAGGGCTCCATTTCAGCTGGCTCTGGGTTTGCACCAAGCAGACCTGCTCGCAGTTCCTCAGAGCCCTTCCCCTGCACATTTCAAGCTGCATCTTCTTCGGTTCCCTTTCACCGTCCACTGCTCCTTCTGTCTCCAGCTCCCAGTAGCCAGCAGGCATCCTCACCTTCCTGGATTTCTCCTGCTTTTGTGCTTCTCTGCTGAACTCCTTCCTCAAGGAGTGGAGTGTTCATACAGGAACTTGGGAGGCAGCAGAAGTGAAGGTCAGCTCTGTGCTCTCTTGCATCAGAATTTCTAGGATCCAACTTTGAAACAGCCTGGACTTACTGCATGAGAAAAGGAAATAAAAGGTGATCACACTCGGCAGAGAGTCACACCTGTGCCGAATCCCACACTGTTTGCACAGCCGCACCCCCTGGCAAACTTGAGTGGGTACTTGTTCTACATCTGTTTAGTTCACAGATTCTTACTGGGAGGTGGTTCTCCCAGGAAAAACACACTATATACCAAAGTGAAGTAAAGTGAAAGTTGCTCAGTCATGTCCGACTCTTTGAGACAGTCCATGGAACTCTTCAAGCCAGAATACTGGAATGGGTAGCTGTTCCCTTCTCCAGGGGATCCTCCCAACCCAGGGATAGAACCCAGGTCTCCCGCATTGCAGGCGAATTCTTTATCAGCTGAGCCACTATACACCAAAGGAGCAATTATTTCTCCTTTAGAACTGTTTTAAGGCTGAAATCATGGTTTTCCAGTTTCCACTGGTTCATGAAAGTTGAAAACCTCATGGGCACAAGTTTGGGCCAGGGTAGCGGGCACTGAAGGGGCTATGTCCATGTGGCCTCCTGGCTATCACTGACACACTGAAGTTCGCTCTCCAGTTAAGAGTGGTGCTGAACTTGCTTATCTGTTGTGCTATAATACAGGTCTTCATAAAGTCTTTTTTACTGGTAAATTTTAATAACTTGGGTTATAGGTAGGATAGAAACAATATCTAAGTGGCATTTAAAAGCAAATCTATTAAATTTTAGGGTACCTGCATTGCATGGTTAGAAACATTATCATTCAGATCCTGCAGAGGGAAATGGGCAGCATATGAGAGAAGGAAAATTGTGTACTTTGGAAAACACAATCCAAGTCTAATATTATCTGCAAGAAGAAAATTCTCTGCTCATTACCAGGAAGATTGTTTTTTATCCTTCCCATAACTAAAGTTATTAAAGTTTGAGAACTGTAAAATGCTTAATGAGAAACTGTAGAATAAATGATAACGGCTAAGGTCTGGACTGGTATTTGCTGATGATAAACGTTAAATCTCAATTGTGAGATAGAGCCACAGCCTACATGGGTACCCTTCTTGTGAGTGTGAAATGACTAAATGGTAAAATGGTAAGCAGGTAACCATGGTAACTGTGATGCTATCCAACAGAGGGAGGCATTTCTAGTTGGATTCAAGCCAAAAGTCCAAGCAGTTTGGCCCACCTTCCCCCACTTGCCTCAGTACCATCCTCTGTCTGTGTTCCCCATACAGTGGGGACCAGGACACTTAGGAGAGAAAGGGCAACAGCACCTTGCCCAGGAGAGAAGACAGAGGATGCATAAGCAAAGAACAGTTGCCACACGACTGGTAAGGGTTCGATTGGATCTCTTGGCATCTGCAAACTGAGACCAAAGCACCAACATGATCAGCCAAGGATCAGTTGGCTCCCTGATTCTTTAGCGGAGGGATGATGGGATTGTTCATTGAGCCCACTGCCCTGGGCCAGGGATGTTTCTTCAGGTTGCAGCTTGGTGGGACTGTGAATCAAGTGGTCATTGTGCTATTACATGGATGGTTCACTCTCTCCTAAGCCATTCATTACCCTCTTGGAGTCCTGCTTTAAAGAACCACCTGGACATTGCTATGGATTAGTGGGTAGACTCTTTCTAGGGCTCTTTAAAAATACTAACAGCCAAGAACCACCCTTGGAGTTCTTGTCTTATTAGTTTGGAGTGATGCTGGAGAATGTGTGTGTTTTAAAGGCTCCTGAGGCTATGCTGAGGACCCCAGTAGAGATTCATGAACTTGCAGCAGTGCTTCTCAATCTTGGCTGCACACAGGGCTGCTTTGAGCCTACTGATACCTTATCCCATCACCAGGATTTGATTTGATTGTTCTGGAGTGTGCACTGGTACCTGGAATCTTTCAGGCTCTTAGATGAGCCTAAGGTACAGTCAGGGCTGAGACCCAGTCCTGCCTTGAAGGATGCTCCTGGATGAGTCTCAGGAGATGGGGGAAGCACAGGTGGCTCAGCATGTCTCTTGTTGAAGTCCAGGATGATTGTTGGAACTGAAGAGATGGAATGGCAGCTGGACATGAGAAAGTCACTCGCTGTGCCTACAGTCCCTGGCATGGCTTAGAGAGAGGGAGGATGGTTTCCATGCACACAGGAAGAGTATGAACATGCTGGGTGGTCATATAGCTCCCTACTCATTTCCTAAAGTCTTAGAGTGAAGACATGGAGCACCCAAGGGCTTTCTGTGCTCCTAGTGGGCACAGGAGCTGAGAGAGGGCTCATGTCCTGGTGGGGATCAGAGAGGGAGGGTGTTATGATTGGAAAGATGTGTTGGGACCATGTATGAAGGGTCCTGAATGCCCTTAATGCTGAGTGGAAAGATCTGTCCATCAACCACAAACAATGGGCTTCTCTGAAGGGTTTAGGACACAGCTGGGGAGTGTGTGGGAGCTGATTTATGATCCCTTTGCAGGGTGTGATTTGAAGAGACAGTAGACTGAAGAGAGGCTGGTTAGGACTGGTTGTAACAGTTCAGAAAAGAGGTGAAGTTTGTCATCTTTCTTCTTACGAAGACCCAAAATTGGAAGATCCACCCAAAAATTGTTTCAGGGTCTATGATCTCTCAGAGGTCTCACTCAGTATGCAGACTACAAATGTGCTCAGATGAAGGGATTGCCAACTCCAAGGAACAAACGGGTAACACAAGTGTGTCCATCAAGCTGCAGAGAAGCCATTGGTGAATGGTGGGTTCCTGGGAAAATTGGAGAATACCTATGGCAGGAAATATTTCAATGTGAAATTATTGAATACTCTGTCAGCCAGATCTACATTTCCCAGGGTGTTTTCTGAGCTTTGACTTAGAGGGTGGGCACTGGATAGAGTGGCCCAATTCTCTGGCAGCTCCTTCTTCTTCTTGACAGGAGGCACTATCTGCCCACTCTTTGATCACTTCCTTCTTATTTTCGCTGCCCCCTCCCCCGCCACTGCCTTGTATTGTAGGAGAATAGCGTAGGAGAATACTTGCATGAGGAGATGGTGCATGGATGAGGGAGAGGTGCCTGGAGGGGCTCCTGATCGCCTAGATGGTTAACAGTCATGATGGCTATGGATGGGCTTCACACAATCCAGGTCAGGACCAGCCTGCTGAGATCTCCCTGTATCCCCTGCCTAGCAGAAAGCACAGGCTCTCATCACCCACAGTCAAAAACCCCTTTCATCTTGCTTTTTGCTCTGTTATAAGCACATAATTACCCACAGCTCCAAGTCTGAGAGGGGCTGGGGAAGGGAAATAGCTCTATTCGTAAGGCACTGAAGATTGGTGAGCATCAGTTTCCTTTAACTATGAAAGAATGTTGCACAAATCATTAGGTAAAACTTTGATGTAACTCTCCTTTGAATTAAACACAATGATGGAGGCAAAGTCTGTATTAGTGTGCAAATTCCCCAGAGAACATCCTCTCTGCAGAGTGGAATGTCTATTAGCTTTCCGCCAAAATAAAGGTCACCAGACAGAAGCCTTCCTCATGCAACTCTTACTTCCTTGAACAGGCAGTGTAATCAGGCAAGATGTCACACTCAGGAAACCAATGGTGCAATTATACTGAAAATGCCCAGTGCATGGCAAAGTGGTCCCTTATTCTCCTAAGGTCCTCAGAATGTCATGGAATCTGGGGCCTGGCTCAGGGGAGGGAAGGACAGATGTCTGCTTCAGAGTGCTCCTGCTCACAGATGTTATCCTTCTTATTGTCCTGATTTAAAGAAGAAGCAAATAATCCCAGTGCATCATCTGAAGCACCGTGAGCATCTGAAACTTTCTGTAGATGACGTAATCTGCCAAGAACACACAGAGAATGTGAATCTTGACCCACTAACTTCTGTGCACGAGAATGAAAATTTCTTCATTTTTCTATAATTTAATGTCTCATGTGAATCTTCATTATCTTGTGCGTCATGTTAATCTCAGATAATTTGAGGTTCTTGCCTGGGATTGGTTTAAATTCCAGGAGATTATGCAGGGCTAAGTGGCTAGGGAGAGAAAGAAGGGGCTAGTACTTCGTCCTCAGTCCATACCCCCATCTGCAAAAAAAAAAAAAAACATGGTCCTGACTGATCCTTGGTTACCCATCTAGGCTGGTCAAAGTTAATATCATCTAGCTCATCTGAACATTTCATGCAAAGATGGGCACAATAAAGGACAAAAACAGCAAGAACCTAACAGAAGCAGGAAAAATTAAGAACAGGTGACAAGAATACACAGTAGAACTATACAAAGAAGCTCTTAATGACCCAGATGACCATGATGGTGTGGTCACTCACCTAGAGCCAGGCATCCTGCAGTGTGAAGTTAAGTGGGTCTTAGGAAGAATCACTATGAACAAAGCTAGTGGAGGTGATGGAATTCCAGCTGAGCTATTTTAAATTCCAAAAGGTGATGCTGTTAAAGCACTGCACTCATTATCCCAGCAAATTTGGAAAGCTCAGCAGTAGCCACAGTACTGAAAAAGGTCAGTTTTCATTCCAATCCCAAAGAAAAGAAGTGCCAAAGAACGCCCAAATTACAGTACAATTGCACTCATTTCACATGCTAGCATGATCATACTAACAGTCCTTCAATTTAGGCTTCAGCAGTATATGAACTGAGAACTTTCAGATGTACAAGCTGAATTTAGAAAAGGTAGAGGAACCAGAGATAGAATTGCCAATACATACTGGATCATAGAAAAAGTAAAGGAATTAAAAAAAAACTACTTCTGCTTCATTGACTATGCTAAAGCCTTTGACTGTGTGGATCACGACAAACTGTGGCATATTCTTAATGAGATTGGAATACCAGCACATTACCTGCCTCCTGGGAAACATGTGTGCAGGTCAAGAAGCAACAGTTAAAATTGGACATGAAACAATGGACTGGTTCAAAATTGGGAAAGGAGTACATCAAGGTTGTATATTATCACCCTGCTTATTTAATTTATATGAGAAATACATCATACAGAATACTGGGCTGGGTGAACCAGAATCTGGAATCAAGATTGCTGGTTCAATATTGCTGATATCAACAACCTCAGATATGCAGATGATATCACTTTAATGGGAGAAAGTGTAGAGGAGCTAAAGAGCCTCTTGATGAAGGTGAAAGAGGAGAGTGAAAAAGCTGGCTTAAAACTCAACATTCAAATAATGAAGATCATGGCATCCAGTCCTATCACTTCATGGCAAACAGATGGGGAAAATGTGAAAACAGTGTCAGATTTCATTTTCTTGGGCCCCAAAATCAATGTGGATGGTGACTGCAGCCACAAAATTAAAAGACACATGTATCATGTAAGAATAGCTATGACAAACCTAGATAGCGAATTAAAAAGCAGAGATATCACTTTGCCAACATAGGTCCATATAGTTAAAGCTATGGCTTTTCCAGTAGTCATGTATGGTTGTGAGAGTTGGAGAGGATGAGATGGTTGGACAGCATCACTGACTCAGTGGACATTAGTTTGAGCAAACTCAGGGAGATAGTGAAGGACAGGGAAGCTTGGCATGCTGCAGTTCATCGTATCACAAATAATTGGACACAATTTAGTGACTGAACAGCAACAAGCTCATCTGAACAGGAAATGGGATCTGGGACATGCAGAGAGAAGAGTGTCTCTAAATGTAAGCTCATGAGCACAAATTAACTTTTAACTTTGCCAGCCCAGCATCTGCTGTCCCTACCTCTAGTAAAACCATATTGATTTTCTTTGGGGGAGCCATCTCTTCTGAAACCAAGCAAAACCCTGTGCGGCCTTCCCAGTGACAGACCCTTCTGAGTCCCTGAGTTCTGAAGATCAGACTCAAGCAGTTAATGACTAGAACAGTAGAGTCACAGGACTCCTAGTTCCTCTTGGAGGGATATGGATAATATTTTGACATATACCTTTGAGCTGTTCTGTAGAAACTAAGACCTCCATCTATTAAAGGATGATGACCACATCCTGAGCATAAGCACGTAGACCCCAGACTGGTTGAAACCAGAAGGCGAAATTACTTGAAACATCACCCTGTTATTTCACTATCAACCAACCAGATAAAGGTCCATGAGTTGATTAAATTCCCTGCTATCCTCACCCCTAATTTTGCCTCTTAAAAACCCTTGCCTGAAAGCCATCAAGGAGTTTG
The DNA here is from genome assembly GCF_027580195.1 of Bos mutus. Classification (NCBI taxonomy): domain Eukaryota; kingdom Metazoa; phylum Chordata; class Mammalia; order Artiodactyla; family Bovidae; genus Bos; species Bos mutus. Next base: position 20,477,463 of record NC_091634.1, on the reverse strand, counting down.
GGTCTTTTAAGCATGAGCGTCCCACTCTTGCTTGAAGCCCTGCAATAAACACTATACTTTCCTTCACCACAACCCAATGTCGATAGATTGACTTTGCTCTGCATTGGGAAGGAGAATGGAGTTTGATTCGGTAACAAATCCAGATGATAGAGACAGAGCTGAATCTACATCCCAGCTCTAGAGGGGAGATGTGACAGCAAAGCAGCCCATTTCATCACCCTAGCTAGACAGGTTGGTTCAGCCATGAGCATATAGGATAACCCCCTGAGGATCTTACCTGAGTATCTGGCTGGAATTACAGGGGAAGAAACACTGTGTCCTGGGGGGCTTACTTATCTTGGAAGCTGAGGCTAGAACTTGCTGGGGGTAGTCTGGCCCTATCTTGAGAGACCTTTCCTGAGAAAGAAGACAATAGGCATGATCAAAGAGCTGAAGAATGGGAAGAGCTAGGACTCTAATTGCATTGTTGAGATCCTGGTCCATCTGTACCTGAAATCACCTATACCCTATCCTTTTCAATTACATGAATTGATATCTAGAGAAAACCATACTTCAAAAAGATATATGCACCCCAAAGTTCATTGCAACACTATTTATAATAGCCAAGACATGGAAGCAACCTCAGTGTCCATCAACAGAGGTGTAGAAAAAGAAGATGCAGTACATATATACAATGGAATACTACTAAGCCATAAAAATGAGATTAAAGCCATTTGTAGCAACATGGATGGAAGTAGAGATGATCATACTAAGTGTATTAAGTCAATCAGAGAAAGACAAATATCATATAATAGCACTTATATGTAGAATCTAAAAAAAAATGATGCAGGGAAACTTGTCTACAGAACAGAAATGGACTCAAATTTAACGGACGGGCTGTCGTTGTCAAGGGGGGAAAGTGAGGGGGAGAGGTGAATTGGGAGGTTGGGACTGACATATGCACAGTACTATTTGTGAAATAAATAATTAATAAGGAGCTACTGTATAGCACAGGAAAATCTACTCAATATTCTACTAACATATGTGGGAAAAGTATCTGAAACAGAATAAATACACTAATAAAGATGTGTGTGGGCAAGTGTGCTCAGTCACTTGGCTGTGTCTGACTCTTTGCAACCTCATGGACACCTGTAGCCCATCAGACTCTTCTGAACATGGGATTTTCCAGGCAAGAAACTGAAGTGGGTTGTCGTTCCTTTCTCTAGGGGATCTTCTCAACCCAGGGATGGAACCTACATCTCTTGTGTCTCCTGCATTGGCAGGTGGATTCTTTTCCACTGATTCTCCCGAGATTAAATATATGAATGCATGCATGCTAAGTCGTTTTGGGCATGTCCAACTCTTTGTGATCCTATGGGCTGTAGCTTGCCGGGCTGTTCTGCCCATGGGGATTTTCCAGGGAAGAATACTGGGGTGGATTGCCATGCCCTCTTCCAGGGGATCTTCACAAACCAGGGATCAAACCTACATCTCTTTTGTCTCCTGCATTGGCAGGCAATTTTTTTTACCCCTAGTGCCACCTGGGAAGCCCAAATATATGAATATGTGTAACTAAATCACTTTTCTGAACGCCTGAAACTAGCACAGCATTGTGAATCAACTATTCTCCAATTAAAAATAAAACATTTTTTTAAATCAACAAAAACAGTTTCATGAATTGGTAATTTCTGTTCAAGCTCATTTAAGTGGGTCCAGAAAAATCTGAATAGAACATTAAGAATCTAAAAGTGAAAATCATTTAGGCTCAAGAAACCTAAGGCCAAGACAGATCCAGCTATTCTACTACTACTACTAAGTCGCTTCAGTCGTGTCTGACTCTGTGCGACCCCACAGACGGCAGCTCGCCAGGCTCCCCCGTCCCTGGGATTCTCCAGGCAAGAACACTGGAGTGGGTTGCCATTTCCTTCTCCAATGCATGAAAGTGAAAAGTGAAAGTGAAGTCACTCAGTCGTGTCCGACTCCTAGCGACCCCATGGACTGCAGCCTACCAGGCTCCTCCGTCCATGGGATTTTCCAGGCAAGAGTACTGGAGTGTGGTACCATTGCCTTCTCCAATCCAGCTATAGTGGGGTCCCAAGCTTGTGAAATTTTATCCTTTGGACTCTGTGGGAGAGGGAGAGGGTGGGATGATTTGAGAGAATGGCATTGAAACATGTATAATATCATATATGAAACGAGTCGCCAGTCCAGGTTCGATGCACGATACTGGATGCTTGGGGCTTGTGCACTGGTATGACCCAGAGGGATAGTATGGGGAGGGGAGGAGGAGGAGGGTTCAGGATGGGGAACACATATATACCTGTGGCGGATTCATTTTGATATATGGCAAAACCAATACAATATTGTAAAGTTAAAAAATAAAAAAAAGAAAAAGAAAAAATTTTTTAAAAAAAAGAAAGAAAGAAAAAGGATATCACATTATTACACAAAAGTAGGCACTGGGCCTTGGAAGAGACTCATACAAATAGCAGACTTGAAACTTAAGCTTCTTCAGTTCCACTGTAATTGAGAGGCCTAGGCACTGGTCTCCATTTCCCCAAAAAAGCCATTGGTAAAATCACTTCATCTCTTTAGGTCTCAGTTATCAAAGGCAAGATGATCAACCTAAGTTAAATCTCAAGCAGCTTAAAAACACCATGCCTACACAATCTTTATGGAAGAAATGACATTATTTAACATGTATTTGTTCATTATTTTCGTGAATGAAAATCTCTTTGTCCTGGACTTGCCCAGGTATTCTGATGGGCCTGGATATCAGTCTTACTGCTCTTCTCAGGCCACCCCGTTAATACTGGCCCAGGAGATGGGCCGTAAGATTCAGCACAGCCATTCACTTCCACCATCTTGGTAGGCAGGGAGCCCGCCAGGAAAGGGAGGAGGCTGATCTCGGGAGAATAATGCCAAGCTATTGTACTCTCTTAGGAAGTGTTTCTTCCTCAGCTGTCTCGCAGAGAAGCTTTCTTAAAGAATGTTTTCATACAAAATTTCTAAAATGCTGAAAATACAATAAGATTAACGGCCCCTGGAGGCTATGGCTTAAATATTTTATCTTCTTAGATATCAGTTACACTGCACTTTCCTCCAAGGATCTAAAGTCTTTTAAATATAGCATCTAATTAATCCTCCTGTCATCTGTGGATGGAGCAGCATCATTACCCTGATTTCACAGGTGAGGACACAGAAACTGTTGGGGGGGTGGGGGGGTTGTCCACGAGCAGAAGCAGACTGATTCCAATCAGTGGAGACCGCGGCCACGCCCCTGGTGGCCAACTCAATGGGGGCATCATCTGTAAAAACCCATTTGAGAGGTGCCACTGGCAGCCTGCACACTATAGGGTATTCAGACTACAGCTAACAGCCCCCAGAAAGATACCTGGGAAGGGTGAGGATGTCTCTGCCTCCAATACACAGATAACGAGGCCTCAGGGAGCAAGTGGCTCATGGCCCTAGGAGGTAACTGATTCAGGATCCAGGTGGCCACGTCTCTAACAGATGTCCTGATTTTTGCATCTTCACAGACAGGTTATTTTGAAAACGATCCCTCATCAATCCTGTTATTAGACTAAAATGGTGTTTTCCCCCAATAACCAGATAATGATGCTGATGATCATTCGCTTCCATCTACTGCGCACCTCCCGCATAAAGAATCTTCCTGCAGGGCGGGAGACCCGGGTTTGATCCCTGGGTCAGGGAGGACCCCCGGGAGGAGGGAATGGCAACCCACTCCAGTATTCTTGCCTGGAGAATCCTCTTGAACAGAGGAGTCTGACGGGCTACAATCCATGGGGTTGCAAAGAGTCAGACAGGACTGAGCAACTAACACTTTCACTTTCTTTCTTTCCTGTGTCCCAGGCCACATGCCAGACAACAATCACACACGATCTCTGACCCCTACCCTGGAATGTAGCCATCAATAATCTCACTTTTTAGAGGCAGAGATGGTATCTCAATGAACTTAACTCAGTGGCCCCAGGTAGATTGCTGGTGGGTGGCAAGCCAGAGTTCTTCCCAGGACAGCTTGCCTGCTGCTCCCTGCTTTCATCTTTCAAACCATTTGATTGTTTAGATCCAGCACCCATCACTTCTGTCTCATCACTTCTGGTGACTTCTGCTGGATAAACACAGGAGCTAGAAGCTCGGGAAAGAGCCGTTTCCACTGATGATAAGGGTTTTGCTGTAGTCATCACTGTTGCCATTACCCATGGAAGAGCTGGAGCCTGGGGTTTGAGGAAGGAGCAACTTAAACGCAGAAATCACCCAAAAGCTGTCTCGAAGAAAGGCAGCACTCTCATTGGCAAAACTCAAAATTGCTCAGCGTTAACAACCCTGTTCCTGCCTCCTCCCTGATCCAGAGCACCACCCTCACAGTGAAAGCTTGAAGGATGACCAAAGACATAAAAGCCAAGAGTCTCACTTTTGGCATATATAGCAGTGCTTCCTGGGAGACAGAGACGGTGGAGATGAAGGGGAGGAAAGAAATGAAAGAGTAAAGGAGAGAAACGTGACGAGGAGAGAGGTGGTGGATGAGCATATGTCACAGAAAGCACAGAAGCGACAGAGAAAGAAACAAAAGGGCATCCAGCAGTGGAAGGAGAAACAGAGAGAAGGGTGGAGAGGGAAACAAAAAGGAAAAGAAGAGATGGGAAGAGAAAACCCAGCGCCATGATGGGAGCCTCTGACCCGAGTTGCAAAATGACAAGGATTGAGCGAGCAGTTTTTAATACAGATAATATTGTCCGTGTAGTCTATAAATATAAAATTAAATGCTGACCTCTCTGGTCCATGTCAAAAGTCCAAGCCAGTGTCAGCACATATTGTTTTTATTTGTTTCAAGAGAAAATAGATCAACAACATTAACCTCCCAATGAACAGAGAATTGAATGAATTAAAAAGCAGAGCCATAAATCGCGCCGGTTTTATTGGCACGGTGATAAACACGCCTGGGGCCTCACGAGGAGTGGGGTCTGGGATAGTCTGTGTACCCCACAGCCTCCTGCCACCAAGAAAGGAAAAGCGATGTTAAGACAGGGCACCCGTTCGCCCACTCGCACCACCTCTATCCATCACCATATGACAGAGGCTGCAGCACACGTTCCGAGACATATCGAGAAGGAGGAGAAACCAGGGACAAGGCAATTTGGAGAGGCCCTCGGGGAGCCAGAGGTGCCCCAGTGGCCCACTCGCCAGCTACATTGGATGAGGGGAGTTGTAAGGGGCAAGGAGGAAGCTGGGCCTGGGATTTTCAGAACACAGCTGGGTCTCCCAGGCTGGAGCATCCTGGGGGCTCCTGGCCAGGGCCCCCTTCCCACCCTCCCAGTTCTAGCTCTCCTCCGGCCAGTTGGTTATTCACAAGAGGAGCTGCTTGCCAGCAGAGGAAATGCATTTTATTTCCAGCTCAGGAATTCACACCATCACTTGGGCAGTTGCTAAATAAAGCTTCATTCCTCTCACAAAGCTAGTTTCACATGGACCTTACGGCACTGCCTTCATGATGAATCTGAAAAATTCTTAATTACAGAGATGGGGCTGAGGACCAGCATCTACAAATAGGAGGCAAAGCATCCACAAGAGTCATGCTCCCAGCCTGCTCGCTCTGGCCCCCAGAGACTCTGAGCTTTCCTTCCATCCACATCTCACTTCCTTCATTAACAGGGCTGTGATTCTAGAGGTGGAGAGGCAGGCAAGAGTGGCAAGAATAAACTCTTAAACTCTCCACTGGACTATCCCATAATCCCTCAGCGGTCACCACCCACTGAAAAGAGGAGGACCCAGTGGTTTGGGGAGAAGACTCATAGGTGAAAGAAGTACACACAAGGCAACATAAATCAGACTGAAAATAACTTCCATTTATAAACAAAAGAAATGTTATATATTTAGAAACCGATGGTAAACAAATTGACTGGATCATTAAAGCTCCGAAGTAATTACTCTTTGGAATGATTCTACAAAGCAATAAAGATTCTTTAGCTAGCCAAATATTTTCAGATAAGTGATTATTTTACAAAGCTATTATTTGCTATACAGTTTCTACCGATTTAGTTACAACTATTTTCAGTCTCCCATCGATGGTGACAAAACTCGGTCAGGATGAACACAGAGTTAGCTGGGCTCATGGACAGGATTTTTTAACCAGCTAGTTTTACATTAACTGAAGAGAGAGGCATACTCTCTGCCCATGTGAGGGAATGCTTTGGCGCATTTCCATGGCCCTTTCAAATTAGGATTTCATTTTTCATAACAATAATAATAATAATAGTGGCCGGCACACACAGTGCTCACAATGGGTTTTACCCATATAAATACCTTTCATTTCCCCTGCCAGACAAAGCATCAGTGTGACATCCAGGAAACTGAGGCACAAAGAATGTAGATAGTTGGCCCAGAGCCACCCAGTAAATGACAGAGGTAGGGTTCCAGCCCAGGCAGGCTAGCTTTGCACATGGCCACTACTCTTATTTCTTTCCTAGGCCCTGCCTGGTGGCCAAACAAGTCTCCACATCGTATTAATTAAAGGCCACCTTTCATCTCACCCCCTGTTCACTTCAGCTTTACTCACAATATTCAACACATGGAAAGAATCTAAATTTCTGTCCACAGAGGGATAAAGATGGCACTTGTATACAATGGAATAATATTCAGCCACGAAAAAGAAGGAAGTCTTGCCATTTGCAACGACTTGCATGAACCTGGGGAGTATTATGCTAAATGAAAAAGGTCAGATGGAGAAAGACAAATACTGCATGGAATCACGTATATGTGGAAACTGAAAAAAAAAAAAAATAGTGAATTCCTGGAAACAGAGAGTAGAATGGTAGCTTCCAGGGGCTGGAGCTGGGAGAAATAGACAGATGGTCAAAGGATACAAGCTTTCAGTTGTTTATAAGAACCAAGTTTTTATAAAAACTTGTAATATCTGGAGCTTTAATGTGCAGTGGGTGATCATAGTTAATAACACTGAAATTTGCTAAGACAGTTGATCTTAAATGTTCTCAACACACACACACACAGAAGTGAGGTGATGGATATGTTAATTAACTTGATGGTGGTGACCATTTCACAATAGATACATGTATCAAATCATCACATCATACACTGTGAATCCACAAATTTAACTTGTCAATTATACTGCAATAAAGCTGGAAAACAGAAGACGACTTTTGTCCTTTACAGCTTATGTGCCGTGTAAATTTCCCTGCCCTAAACAAGGTGACAGCGTGGGTCATGAGATGAATGAGCAGAGCTTTTCAGACACTGGTCACCCAGGACTCCATTCCCCAGAGACGGCTCTCATGTCTCTGGGTGTCCTCCAGAGGGATCTCACGGGAGCCCATGAATAAATGTTAATGACCTGATTTTTCTCTTTGAACTAGTCCAGTTAACTGAGACCTGCCAGACAGCCTGGCTCTGGTCAACTGGCCAGGATCTATCACCAGCCATGGCCTGGGGCTTCTAAGCTAGCTGCTAATTCTTACGCTACACCCATCTCTTGCTGTGAGACATGCAAGAGGGGCATGGCTCAGCTTCTCTGAGCCTGTTTTCTCTTCTCTAAAATGGGAATTCATAAAGCACCACCCTCACAGGGTTTGTAAAGCCTATGTAAAGCACACAGCAGATGTTCCATAAAAGTTAGCTCTTGAATGGGGCTGCTTTTCTAAGTAACAAGAAAGGAGACATGATCTGGGGCTACAGCCCTGGTAGGCCTGGAACCCCTCACCAGGGGGCAGGGCAAACAAACCCACTGACAACTACCACCTTTGGGTGCTAGATGGACATAGTCTATCCTTCAAGAAGCATCTCTGGACTTCTGTGGTGGCTCAGTGGTAAAGAATCTGCCAGTGTAGGAAACTTGAGTGCCATCCCTGACCCAGGAAGATCCCATATGCTGCAGAACAATTAAGCCCATGCATCTCTGGAGCCTGGGAGCCACAACTACTGAAGCCCACATGCCCTACAGCCCGTACTCCACAATAGGAGAAGCCCAGGCACCACAGCTAGAGAGTAGCCGCCACTGTCTACAACTGGAGAAAAGCCCAAACAGCAACAAGGACCCAGCAGAACCAAAAAATACAAATTTTAAATGTCTAAAAAGGAAGCATCTCTGAGAGCCAGCTCTGGCCCAGATGCTATGAACCCAGATGCTATGGCCCAGATGCTCTGGGGGTTCCCTTTTTGAGAGTCACCTGGGGAATTCAGTTCTGGTTCCACCAGCTCCGGTAACTACATGATCTTCTAAGGACACGACTAGCTTAGAACAGAGCTCTACAGTGTACCATACCCCTTTCAAGCCTGAGCACAGATGGACAATCAGAGCTCCAAGCTGTGGACATTCACCCTTGTGCCACCTGGTGCTCAATCCCAGCCCCTCACCTCAAAGGAGGCCTTTTACTGAGGGCTTCAACATGTCCAAAATGAAGAAAGAGACTGATGACTTGGCAACTGAAATGAGAACACGTGCCATGCTGGACCCCAAGCAATATTCATTCTGTCCCAGCTAATAGATCCAGAAATAATTCCCGTTAATTTCTCTACCTCCTAGAAAGAGACATTACTAATTCAGATAAGGCATTGCTGAGCTAAATGCCAAAATAATAGACCGAGACCTTCAAGATCCAGATTTGTTTGTCAGGGAAATGCAAGTCATCTTCTTTGGTGGGTAAATGTTGAAAAGAATTTAGGAAGGAGGCTGGACACCTACTCAACTTTCAAGACCGTGACTGCCTCTGCATCAGCGTGTGTGGTAGATTTTCTATTTAGGAAGCAGAGGTCTTGTCTACAATGACTTGGATGGATTGGTGAGTCGACAATGATGAGGTTAATTAATTCAGGTGGTGTAGACACTCCAACTGGGTAATTCAAGATGAAAAGATAGAGCTCAGCACGTGTGAGAAATAAAAGTATTAATCTCCTTTATCACTCTGTTTTATATAGAACTTTTATTAACATGTGCTGGAGAAGGAGGGGCAGAGGATGAAACAGCCACTTGTCAGCCATTTTCTAAGGGAGACTGGCAGGGCTCTGGCCCATAGATCTTCAGAGAATGATGTTGAGTTATTACCCACCATTAGGAGGGAGGGTTCATTTCTCATTTGTCTGGGGTAGAAAAGCTCCTTCCATAATATTGAGAGCTAATAGCTCCACGAAGAGTAGAGTTTTGGTTCCTAAATTACCAGGATTGGCTCTGTACCAAGTCTAAACTCACCCAGCTCTCCATTCCCCACATTCCACTCGGGAATAGGCAGCACCAAATCTGGATCAGACGTCCTTGGGGAGCAGCAAGAAAGCAGCCTAACATCCAAGCAGCTGATAAAGGATCACATAGCCCTCAAATGGATCCATTTTGCTGAATTCTAAGGTTTTATCGGGAGGATTGACATCATGTGAATTGAGCCTAATATTTTCATCCTTGTTTCAAAAATGGCTTTAGCTCATTTCCAATCTTAACAAAAGGCTGCATTCCCCCAAAATGAAGGGGCTCATTTTGAAACCGATGATTTCTCTCCTGCTTTAGGGGAGAGTTGAGGCAGGTGCATTTCATTTCCACCCTGCAGGCATCTGTCTTCTTCCTGGCTTTGCGGACAACTAGCCCCTGCCCCCCACCAGTGGAGACAAAGCTCCCAAAGGCAGGCAGGAGGTGACTGGTTCAGGTATTGATCAACTCTTACTCACATAAAACCTTTCACCTCCCTCTGAGCATGATGGCCAGCCAATGTCTGATATTCACGTGTGGAAATAAACTGGAATATAAAAAATCTGCATCCATGACAACATGGGCTATGATCTCATCTGATGCTCCACACCGAGCAGAGGGCAGCTCCGGGCAAGCTGGAGAAATTGCACACCGGGGACGCTGGAGCTGTACAGCCTGCTGGACAACCTGGGGGACAGAAGGCTCTGCCACCAATGCCCAAACCCACCAACCATCTTTAGTACATGGGGCTGCTGCAGAGCCTGGATGCAGTGAAGGTCAAGGCAGGAAGGAAGCTTGGCCCTAATAGTCATCACTATAATGAATTTCCTACATACAAATGAGTTCTGTTCCAGGAGTATGTTCGTGACTCTGATTTGTTTTGTGAGTCCAACAAAGTTAGCCTAGATACTCAGCTAATACAGTTATGTAGTACTGTACTGTAATAGGTTTGTAATACTTTTCACACAAATAAAACATAAAAATCTAATAAACAGAAAAAATAAAGCAAACATTTTTAATCTTACAGTAAAGGACCTTGAAAAGTACAGTAATACAGTCTAACAGCTGGCATACAGAGGCTGGCATTGAATGAATAAGCAAGAAGAGTTACTGACTGGAGGAGGGAAAAGGGTAGGAGATGGTAGAGCTGAAGGATCATCAGCATAAGGAGATAGAAGGCAGGCTGAAACTTCACTCATGCCTGACTTTGATGGCACCGGTTCTGGTTCCTTGATGGATTCAACCCTAACTATCCCAGGGCTTCCCTGGTGGCTCAGTGGTAAAGAGCTGCCTGCCTGTGCAGGAGACATGGGTTCGATCCCTGATCAGGGAAGATCCCACATGCCATGCAGCAACTAAGTCCGTGTGTCATAACTATTGATCCTGTGCTTTAGAACCTGAGAACCCCAACTACAGAGCCCACGTGCCCTAGCGTCTGTGCTCCACAGTAAGAGAAGCCATTGCAATGAAAAGCCCTCACACCGCAACTGGAGAAAATCTCGAGCAGCAACAAAGACCAAGTACAGCCAAAAATACATAAATAATAAAAATAAAATTTAAAAAAATGTATCTACATTAGTGCTTCCAGACATCCTAGGCTTCCAGAAATAAAGATACTCTACCACTGTACTCTATACACTACTGTTCACTGAAGCACACAAAAGCACAATTACTTGTAGAGGATGTACTCACTTGACAACGGACGTCAGACCTGTGCACTGACTTACGTGATTGGACATGTGAACGCATGTTTGCGTCTTTGAAAGTTTGGAACTTGAAGTTTTGTACGTAAGGGGCTATTATTTGCTACGCATGTACAAGCCCTGTGCTGTGGGCTGCGCTCTTACCTTCCCACTCAGGCTTCCGATCACACAGGTGATTCAGAGCCAGGGCTCCTGGAACCACTGGTTCAAGAGGAGCTTATGGTGGAAGCCAGTGTTCCATGGTGGAGTTGGGCACATCATAGCCTCAAAGCATCTTCCAGCTCCATGCAACAATTCCTCCAAGCAGCAGCCCCGAGAAGCCAGCAGGGAAGGATCAACTCCATTTCTGATGATATGGTAGAGGACCAGAGGGCATGTCACTCATTCAAGCCCTAACCAAAATGGTGGTGCTCCTCTGTCCATGGGATTTCCCAGGCAAAAACACGGGTATGGGTAGCCATTTCCTACTCCAGCAGATGTCCCCAAGCCAGAGATCAAACCCACATCTCTGGCATCTCCTGCAAGGGTAGGTGGATTCTTTACCACTGAGCCACCTGGGAAGCCCCAACCAAGATACCCATACTGTTTGAGACTTTGCATATAGCTAGAAAGAAAAGAAATTGAAAGATACATCTAATAAATGATGTTATAATTTTAAATATTTACTTTTTACATGTTAACATCTTTAACATACCCACAAGTCAATGTACAATTATTATGATAATTATAGGATTTATAATAGCATTAATTCAGAATACATTGTAGATAGTGTGGGGTGGTGATGGGCCAAAGGCAATGTGAGGATTCCTTCAGCATCCAGCCAGGTGTAACATGGGCTCAATCGGAGGTCGAGCCAGAGCTCTTAGTATCAGGCTCAGGTTCACATTAGCATCGGGTCTGGCTCCCTTGACTCTCAGGTCTGTGAATTTTCTGCCATTCCAGGGCCACTTAGTGTCCAAGTAGGCAACTGTATGCTTGGGGTGGGGGCAGTTCTCCAGCCACAGATCGTCCTTTCCAGCAAAGCCATCCCTCATAGTGTAACAGCTACTACTTTCCCCCAAAATAGCTTGTCGGCTATATGACTAACAGTTTATAAGACATCTTAGATGTATCAAGACCAAAGACACCTATAAACACAAGTTAATCCCATCAATTTCCACTGCTCCAAGTGCAGGAGGAAGGATGCATTACAAACAGGGTCATCACTCTTCACACTCTGGAAGGTGACCCACGGGACAACTGTACACAGAATGTTCAAAATATTTTCAGCCAGAGACCCCCAGGGAGCCCCAGAGAGTGTGAACAAGAGGTAGCCCAAGGACCCTTGCCTGGGCACCTTTGAAGAGAACGTCTTCAAAGCTTACTGCATGAGAGGAGGGGGAGATGGTGGGACAACATGTGTTATGTGGCCTCTCCTGCACTAATTTCCACATTTCTTGGTCCCATAGTACATAGATGGTCCTTGGAAAAGCACATCTCCCCTTCTTGTGTCCTGTGGTTTGAATGAGCTGCTCCACTCAAGGCTTGAGTGGTGCCATTCAGAGCATAAAGCTGTGCCCCCAAGTCACGATTGCAGGGAGTATTTCCATCTCCAAGAGCTTTCCGTTAGTGCCCTATTCTCAATAAATAATCCTAGAAAAATGAGACACTTTAATTTGCACTAAAGTGTTAATGACTGAAGAGCAAAGACCAAGTTACATCCCACAGAGAGCACTTGAGTATTGGAGAGTCATGAACCTTGTTGCAGATTCTGTCACAGATCAGAGCCCCTTTTAGAGGCTGTATGACCTTGAGCAGAACAAATCTTTTGACCCCTTTTGGCCATAGTCAAAATGAGGTGGGTCTTTCTGTGGTTTAGATGATATTTGTAAAAGCTCAGCACAGGCACCAAGTATCATCATTTCAGGATGAGCAGGGAGGTCTTCATACAGTCACAATAACTTCACTTACCAGGATCACCCAGGACCCTCACCAGGCTCAGAGCCCCAAGCTCTTTCTCTACCTCATGGCTGAATTTGTCTCTCTCCTTTGAAAGTCTCTTGCACTTCCTGATTCATGGAGAAGACTAGCACTGAGCACCTGGAGACCATGAAAGGCCTTGAAGGCAAGGTGGCAATGAAGAGACTCAGGGCAGTGGACAGAGGACTAGAGTGGGTGTCTTGAGTCCTGGTCAGCTGCTTGCCTCTGGCTCCAGTATCTTGGATGACCTTGGAGATATATATATATATATGAAAGTCACTCAGTCGTATCTGACTCCTTGTGACCCCATGGCCTCTATAGTCCATGGAATTCTCGAGGCCAGAATACTGGAGTGGGTAGAGTGCATAGCCTTTCCCTTCTCCAGGGGATCTTCCCAACCCAGGGATCAAACCCAGGTCTCCTGCATTGCAGGAGGATTCTTTACCAGCTGAGCCACAAGGGAAGCCCAAGAACATTGGAGTGGATAGTCCACTATCTCTTCTCCAGCATATCTTCCCGACCCAGGAATCAAACCTTGGACATGGCCTTCCCTTTCTGGCTCATCTTCTCTGCACATGGCTATAGTGAGAATCCTGGGGTTGTTCCACCAATTTATCTCTTGCCACAGTTGGATTGGTGTGCTGCAGGCTCAGACCTTGGCTGCCACACAAGGAGACCTACTGTGGCCCTCCTTGGCTTCCCAGGATATTCTTGAGTGATTCATTCATGAGTACTTGGTGTTAATTCAGGAGTCTGCTGACATGTAGAGGTTAGGGAGAGATGAGTCACTCAGTTACACATGGTGAAAGTCTCAGGGCAATGGTAAACTGTTTCTATCTGACTGGGAGCCAGGTCACAGGTCCGAGGCAGACTGAGGAAGGAGGAGACCACCTCTGGGTTTCACAGAGAGACAGTTATTGTGTGTTATCAGATCACATATAAACAAGCATGTACACTTACATACATATCCATAAGGACACATATATATTTTCACACTTGGACATCTAAAGATACAATCGCCTGAGTGTTCCCAGTTATTCCTTGATTCTCTGTCCTTCCCAGGCTCTGGACATCTCACACTAAGCCTATTTTACCTTTCCAATGAGTCTATAGCTCCAGGCTGCTCTGAAATAGTAGATATGTATCAGTTAGCTTTTGCCGTATAACAAACTGCTCCAAAATATCATGGTCTCAACAACAGCCTAGCTCACCATTCTGTGTCAGCAATCTGTGCTGGGTTCAGCTGGATGGTTCTTCTGGACTTGGCTTACTGGCATGTCGGCAGTCAACTGCTACGTCACCAGGAGGTTGGATGGTCTAGGAGAACCTCAGATGGGATGGTGTGTCTTACTCTCTGTGGTCCCATCATCCATCAGATTGGCACAGGTTTGTTGTCATGGGGTTCCCAAGGTTCTAAGAGAAACAGCACAGAAGCATGCAAGGCCTCTTGAGGCCTTGGCTCAGAAATGCACATTGTTTTTGGCTTTTGTTGCTTTCTGCAGTCAAAGAAAGTCACACAAATAGTTCAGCCACATGAACTGTTGTGGAGGAGAAAAAGCCTTCATTTCCTGATGGAAGTGGACTTGACAAAGTTGTTTTGTGGGGACAGAGAGAAGGCTATAGTTATGGCCAGGTTTACAAATAGTTGATCAGAGGACCTATAGTAAAGGCCCCTAGAAAAGGCTGGGTCTGCAGAATTATCGAGAGTTCCAACCAAGCAGGGCAGGCCTTGCTCTCCCATGACTCCACCCCACGCCCTCCACTCCTTTGTTGCTGCAGTAACCCTGCTGTTTCCCCAAAACATGAGAAAATCATTTTGCTCTGTTACGTTTTTCACTGACAGTTGAGAATACTTTTTTACCCATTTATGGGTGCAAATTAATGAGATGACAACAGACTGAAACCAATGACAACTGCTAATCTGTAAGCAAAAACAAGGGATGAGGAGCCGAGAGCAGTACAGCTGTTTTATTTTAATTGAGGAATGATTTTATGTTAGAAACACTCAATATTCACAGCAAATTAAAAATAATGAAGTGAATTGATACCAAGGATTTTTTTTTTTTTGCTTACTATCCCTTTGTAAATCTATTTCTTCACACAAATTGACAGGCCTAATTGATACATACGCTATTATTCCTCATTAGTAGGCTGAATAAAATAATTCTTGATTAAATTTATTGCAATTTACCAATCTAGCATAATGTTTGCAAGCTATAAAAGTCAATCAGCAGGAAACCAGGGGGAAGCAATGACATTATTACATTTTATATAACATGTAAGTGGTCTCCCTGCCCCAGCAAAAAGAAGGCCAACAGAAGACTCCCAGGTGGGTAGCACACCATGAGGTGGGAGCCCCTACCCCAGATCAGTTTTCAAAGGCATCAGCGAGAGCTCCAAGGCCCTCTCTCCCTGTGTAGCTGGCCTGGGCTCGAGCCATCCCTGCCCTCCTGGCTGTGCCTGTCCTCAGGCAGGCCTTCAGTTGTTCATGACAATGAGTTGCAGGGACTTCCAGGGAGGAGCCTGAGGCTGGCAATGGAACCTGCCACTCACACTTGTCCCAACCCAACAGGATATCAGAAGGTGTGCTGCTTAGAGAAAAGATGAGAGAACAAAGCCACATGACCCCCAAGAGCTTGTTTTTCCCAGGTTGCCCATCTTAGAGCATTCACATCAGGGGCGGTCCTGAGTCCAACTGCTCTCCAGTGAAGTTAAGAGCTCCATGGACTTCCTGACCCCTAGGTATCACAGGCTGGCAGCATTAAATGTTATATCCAGCCCCACCATAATGTTTTATTTGGCTCTATGGGATTAAAATAATAAATGAAAATTAACTGCCAATTTTTAACACTTGGTGAAGTGAAGTCGCTCAATCGTGTCTGACTCTTTGTGACCCCGTGGACTGTAGCCCATCAGGCTCCTCTGTCCATGGGATTCTCCAGGCAAGAATACTGGAATTGGTTGCCATTTCCTTCTCCAGGGGGTCTTCCCAACCCAGGGATCAAACCCAGGTCTCCCACATTGCAGGCAGATGCTTTAACCTCTGAGCCACCAGGGAAGCCTTGCACATATGTACTTGGTATCCAGGGTTTCCTTGAAGAATAGGAATATCTGGCCACGGAGGACACCATTCTGTATGGAACTTGGTCAAATCTGTCCCCTTAGAGTGGATGACGTTCTCTGCTCCTCTTTATCTCAAGTTCTATCCCTTCACTGTTGTCCGTCACCGGCCTGCACCTATAGCATCTATGTCTGTGATGCTTTCGCAGTGCACTGTGTGACTTTTGCAGTGCATGATCTTTGAGTGCTCAAGGTTCTGTTCTTTGCAGTTCTGGATCATCTCAAAATGGTTGTGCACTCCGAGCTAGATTGCGTTTATTAGGGGGCACTTGGCTCTTGATATGGCAAACCTGTAGCAACACCCAAGACAGGAACGTTTACCCAAAGCACTTCCCCACTGGCTCTTCACCATCCTGTGCCTGGTACAAACACCCTGACCTGGACTCAAGTCTCCCCCACCCACCACAGCCATTTCCATACCTACGCTGTTGAGCATTTAACCCTCCATAACCCCCTCCACCCTCTGCAAACACACTTGTACTGTGTCCCATTCCCCAGGGTTCTGCTCTCTAGACTATGAGCTGTGAATATCCACTCTTCCCCAAAGTCATGATGATGGAAGAGTGTCTTCTGGATTCCTGTATCGTGAAAGTCTCCACCTGGAGCAGAGCTCTGAGAAGGATAGGGGCAAAAATAGCTATCTTGACCAGACAGACCTTTGTTGAAAATTTCATCAGACTCAACAGCATAATGATCTCCTGGAACATAGTAATAAATGGTTTTAGACATGGCTCCTATGACTACTCTCCTGATCATTCCTGTTAGTTCTTTAGCAGCAATGAGATGTCATCCTGTAGGTTACAGAATGATTCAGACATGCTCTTCTCCTCTGGCTCTGGGATGTGCCAGGCATGGAAGGAGCAGAAAACATCTCAGTGGGGGAACTATGCATGGCAGAACCAGTAAGGAAGCATCTCTGAGGAGAGACAGGACTTCCCAGACACAAGACTTCATGTATACAACCAAAGGCAGCTAAGACAGAATGAAACAAGTTCTCAAATCAAGGAGGACTCCCCAGCTAGGGATCCCAGGATGAGCCTAGAGGCATGACAGCTTCTCTGCAAGGGCCTTGAATGCTGCTGGGTCTGTATAAACAAGCATGTTCCCAGTAGCCCCAGTGCAAGTCTCTCTTTATGCTCCAATACTTGGAATCTGACTTCTGATGGACACTTTCTCCTACAGATTCCCCAAGAACAGATACAAAGTGCAGTTCACCATTTCCCAATCCCAGAGCTCTCCTCCTACTTCTCCTCCTCATTCCCAGTCCCAAGGGAAGGCTCAACCATATGTACTCAAACTGCAACCCCCAAAGACACCTTCCACATTCATGTGCCCTTAGTCTGAGTTAGTCTTCTCTCATCCCATACCATCAATGTGGCCCAGACCACCACTCTCTCATTCATATGCACCATGCATGCAGTCCACGACATCTGTCTTATTCACTGTTGCCTCAGCACCTAACAAAAATCCCTAACACACAATAATAATAGCAATAATAACAATAGTGTGTTTTCTTATATTGGACACTTACGTGTTGGCACTTGTATAAATGTTTTGTATGCATAATCTCACATAACAATTCTCTGGTGCGAATATCATTATTATTATTACTTACACGTGAGAAAAAGGAAGCTCAGAGAAACTGTGCCCAAGATCCCAAAGCTAGTAAGTCCCAAAGCAAACTAGATCTGCTCTAACTGATCCCAGAGCCTGGTTTCTGCATCCATAAGCTAATTGTCTCTCTGGGCACTTAGTGATGTTCATTGATTAAATGGATGAATCACTGCACCCATCTCCATGTCCCCAGCTGTGCTCCTTCCAAATTGTTCTCCACTTTGTAGCCACCATAAAGTGAAGTGAAGTTACTCAGTCGTGTCCAACTCTTTGCGACCCCATGAACTGTAGCCTACCACGCTCCTCTGTCCATGGGATTTTCCAGGCAAGAGTATTGGAGTCGGTTGCCATTTCCTTTTCTATGTAGCCACCATGGCTATAGCTTAACATCTTCAATGGTCCCCAACACCTGAGTCTGGCTTGAAATATCTAACCTCTTCTTTTCACTCCATCCTCGTATCTCCTCACTCTTTCATCAGCCAAACCATCTACCTTAATGTTCCTGGATTGGTGCCCCCACATTATTTCTTGTTTCTGTCCCTTGTACAGCCAGTCCTTCTGCCCACAATGCCTTCCTCTTCAGCTCCCCCAGACCTAAAGCTCTCAACCTAGACCCTGCTTCCTCCTACCTGATTCAGTCCACCTAGCAAAGATGGCACCTAGCTGGCCACACCCAGCCTAATGTCAACATTCACGTGTCCCATCCTCCGTGTCCTCTTGGTACCTTGCACTGTCCCACAGGACAGTAATTGCCAGGTGCTGTTGTCTCTGCTCTATGAACCTGCCAGTTACTTCAGGTTCAGCGGGTGTGTGTTCAATCTGGGCTCTCCATTGGCAAACACAGTGGCAGACATGTAAATGTCCATGCTTGACATGCTTCTTTATTTTATAAGTTGATTCAATAAACTTATTGGTGATCAAAGACAGACAATATGCAACTTAAGTGGGGTTCAAGGATCAACAATCAGGACTTCCCTGGTGAGCCTGTGGTTAAGAATCTGCCTGCCAATGCAGGGGACTTGGGTTCAACCCCTGTTCCAGGAGGATTCCACATGCCTTGGAGCAACTGAGCCCATGAGTCACAAATACTGAACTCATGCTCTAGAACCTGTGCTCTGAAACAAGAGAAGCCACCACAAAGAGAAACCTGTGCGCCACGACTGGAGAGTGGTCCCCACTCACCATAGCTAGAGAAAGCCCACACGGCAATGAAGACCAGCACAGCCAAAAATAAAGAAATAAAGATGGAATTTCCCAAGCGGCACTAGTGGTAAAGAACCTGCCTACCAAAGTAGGAGACATAAGAGACATGGGCTCGACCCCTGGGTCAGGAAGATCCCCTGGAGAAGGGCATGACAACCCAATCCAGTGTTCTTGCCTGGAGAATCCCATGGACAGAGGAGCCTGGCAGGCTCCTGTCCTTAGGGTCGCAAAGAGTTGGACATGACTGAAGCAACTTAGCACACACACACAAATATAAAGATACTTCCTTAAAAAAAAAGAAGAAGAGGAATCATCAGTAAAAACTAATGTACCTTGATGAGACAATGTGGCCAGCAATCTAGAGGAGTGATTTCCAGGCTTGGTGTGCGTCAGAATCACCTGGTTGGCTTACTAAAGCACAGATGGCTGGGTCCTACCTTCGCAGTCTCTGATTCAGTAGATCTGGGAGGAGATGGGTGGACTGAAAATGCCTAGCAGGTTTCCAGGTAATTGCTGTTGCTATGAAAGCCACTCTTCTAGAAGATTCTGGAAGTGCCCATCAGAAAACAGTAGTACCCAGTAAGACTAGAAGGAAATGCAAAAGAAGAAATGAAATGCAAGCTTCTTGTCTTGTGAGGTTTCTGTCTCCAGTTTGTGATGCATCAAGCTCTCATCTTAAGGCTGCAAAAAGGGCTTGGAGGACAGCCACACCCAGCCTAATGTCAACATTCGTGTGTATCCCAGCCTCTTGCTGCAGAAATTCTGGTCTCTCACCGACATTCTGGTACAGAATGGCCACCTTTGGCACCTGGCTCTGCATGCCAGGCATCCAGACCCAGAACACAGGCTTTGCTGAGATGCCCTGTGCATCCTGCTGGCCATCAAACAAGGCCTGACCGCTCCTTGTGGATGGCAGCGGCTCCAGGCAAACCAGTGGCCTCCTGCAGACATCTCGAGCAGGAGGAAACAAACAGATTAATCTCTGAAATTTGATACCCGTTCCAGACACAAGTAGCAACAAACTTAGCGACAAAGCTGTCAAAATATGTTCCACAGCCTCATTGGCAAGAGATCTGGACACACGAAAGAAATTCAGCAAAACCAAATCAGTTGCCAAACTGGGAGGTTTGACAGCGTGCTCGGGAATACATTTAGATCAAAACAGGAACACATCCAAAGGAGCGAGTGTCTCCATAAATTATTATGGAATGATTAGAAATAATTAGTCAGTGATTTCAAAATATTACATATATTTTTCAGTGGTATTGAGGGGACGTGTTATATAACGTGGGATTTTGTTTTTACATTGGGTTTTTCTATTTTTTTTTCCTTACTGCTCTCCAGCAGTTTTCAAAAGATAGGGGCCACAGATGTAATACTCCACCATGCAAATCACGGTGGCTTAAAAGAATACGTTTTTAGGCAACAGAATTGCTTCGCAAAGCTTCTAAAGGAAGAGAAATGGCAGAAAGAGAGATCCTTGTTCCTTTCTGGGCCTTTTTGTGGGGCATACTCTCTAGTTGCTTTTCCTGAGTTAGAGTTTGGTATCAAAGGGGTTTACATTTACAAAGATTTACATTTACAAAGGCCTCTCGCAGGTTGTTGGACAAGCTCCTGATCCTGCTGGGGCTCACCCAAGCTCACAGAGAATTCCGACCAGAGCCAGGCTGGAACCCTAGCCTCCTGACTTTCATGCTATTTCTTTGGACAGGACAGACCTGGGACCAAAAGTCACCTATGGACTTTCTGAAGAAACTTCATTCCAGAGACAGATCTTTGGCAACACGTCTGTTCCTAGCATTCCTGCCACACATGAGAAGAATTCTTGTCCAGGCAAGAGAGGGACACCTCCTGGGCTCTGCTCCTTCAACTGGCCCCGGAGTATCCGACCAGACCTGAACCAGCCAACCCCAGATCTGGGCATCACCCGGGTTGGCAGTGTTCCCTCCCGCCTTACAGTCGTGGGAAGGCAGACCAGGAAAGACCTACCCTCTTTACATTTCAGAGGGACAGTGAGACCCAGCTCTGCCTTCATACGCAGTGGAAAGAACATCCCACCACCCAAGCGTGAGGAGCTCCACGGGCCACGTGAAACTGAGTGAAATGTTGGCCTCACGTTGCTGTCCCTGCCAGCCTCCCTGGCCCTACCTTTTTCCACTTTCTCGTCGAGAGTTAAGACTTAACATCTTGCCAAGGGGTATTAACTTTTAAGTTGCCATAAAACCAAATAATTATATTTATCAATTTGTTTTAATTACAGAGCACAGCTAAGCATATGTATGAGTTAGCCGAAAAAGCCAGCATGCGCACCTGCTGTGAGGAGCGCTTTCCAAAAGGAGACGTGAGGAAAATATTTGAATTCCATTTCCCTGTTCTAAAGTCCCATTTGGAAAAAAAAAAAAGAGGGAAGAAAAGGCAAGACTTCCAACACAGAAGCAGGCCTTTACAGTTACGGCCTTTTACAAGATGATCTGAGCTATGTTCCCTGTCTCTGAGGAAGGCACCAGCATATAAAATGGTAGTGAATTTGCATTACTTCCAATCCATCATTCTTGGGTGTGCAGGGAAAAACCAGGGGACCCGCTGCAACAAAGCTCAGCCTTCGTGTTGACAGATTCTTATTTAAGTGACTATGAATACAACAATTCCACAAATAATTTGTCAAGTGTGTGGCTGAACTGGCTCTGAACCCTGATAAATACCGCCTCTCCTCCCGCTGCAAAGCAGCATGCTTGGTGTGCGGACACCGCGGGGTAGGCACAAGGGTGGAACGATCAATGCTGCTGTATTTCTCTTCTTTGCGGTTTAGCGAAACAAAACAAACAAACCCCCAAATCACTCTGAAGGTGGCTTTTTTCCCTCAGTGTTAAGTATCCAGGATGGAGCTGCCCTTCGATTACACACCAGGCTCTGCAGACGGAGCCATAGGAGTCCCTTTGCAGACCACG
Organism: Bos mutus; assembly: GCF_027580195.1. Classification (NCBI taxonomy): domain Eukaryota; kingdom Metazoa; phylum Chordata; class Mammalia; order Artiodactyla; family Bovidae; genus Bos; species Bos mutus. Next base: position 20,455,729 of record NC_091634.1, on the reverse strand, counting down.
CTGATGGCCCCCTGGCCACAGAAGGTTCCAGCTTTCCCCTTGGAGGCTCCAGTCAAGTCACTTGGTCAAGGTTCTCCTGGCTGTGGTCCTAATCGGTGCACCTGGCACCTGGAGCCCAGTGGCTGTGACCCCATGGGATGGCCAGCCGTGCACGGGCTGCACTGGCAGACTTGTAGTTCAAGATGTGCCTGGAAGATGGGGGTGACAAGTCTCCTTGAACAAAACGTAAATCTAATCATCTTTGAAGACTGCAATATACACCTAAATGTCTCTCGCAGATATAATTTAGTATGCATTATTAATTTATTTTTCATAAAGATCCCCAGCTCCTGAGAGGGTGAGTGAGAGCATAGAACTGCCCGGATGATAAGTCTCATTTGTCAGGGGAAGGCGGGCATGGGCATACAACCTCCCTTCCTAAAACCCCATCCAGGAGAATGCACAGACACTTCTTAGGGAAAGAAGCCTCCTGCAAACTAGATGTTTCCAGACGTTTTAATAAAGTGCCGACCTCTAATGGGACATGAACACTCCCGCACCGCTTGCAAAGTGAGCAGTAACTTATGATGCTGGACCGCCAGGCAGAAGCGGGACTGTCTGCATGTCAATTACACTGAAACTTTTTGATGTTGGGATTGTAATGCCTATAGAAATAATTAAGAAATAATTAACTCATTCTAACACAAAATGCTAATTATTTATTGTTTATAAAGCAATTTTAAATAATGCAAAAGCTCATGCAGTTGGGGCCATCATGATTTTCCAGTCATTAACTTAACCAGAATTTGCATTTTGGGACTCTAGCCAGTGACTTACATGCAGTCCTTAAGTCATTTTTCAAACACCCTGTCCTATCTTAATCTATTCATCATTAATCACATTTGGTCACTTTACATAGAGAACACTATTCAGATGAAAGATAAAAGAAATACATTAATAAAATGAAAGCAAGTTGGAATACTTCGAAACATAAGGTAGGGGATGAATATGGTTATCACAGCAATTTATACATCGTGCACTTAGCATTAAAATAGGGCTGGTGGAGCTGTTGCTTATTATTTAAAAGGGATTGTACGGAGGAGCCAGCTCTTATCATATCAGACACCCTTTCCCACTGTTCTGAAATGAGAGCATGCATCTAGGCTGGTCCCAGCAGCAGCTCTGCCCTCCCACACCTGGGGCGGGTCAGCAGAGCATGGAGAAATCCAGAGCCTTCTCTAACCCAGATTCCCTCCCCCGGTCACTAGGCCAGCTGAGCAAAGATGCATTCTGGGGCCACTCCTAGGAACTGGTTCATCATCACCTGATGCTGTCCCCTCAGTTTCCTTGGAGGTCACACAGAGGTCATGCTGGATCCCATTCAGTGGCACCAAGACTTCCTAGCCCAGTAACACCTAACTCTGGGCCTAAAGGTTTGGTCCTCTATGGGCTTTTAGACAATCTGTGCAATGTCCCCTTCCTGGGATATCAGCAGAGCAGAATTGTGAACTTGTTTCCCATATCAATGGAAGCAAAGTGAAAAGGGAGAAGAAAAGCAAGAGAAAGGGGAAGGAGGAGGCAAGGAGGGAAATTGCATCTGCCATCACCATTTCTCCCACCCAGAAGGTCCACGGCCATCACAAACACATGATATTCTGAGCCAGCTGGGTCCTTCTTGAAGCCCACAGACTGCCCAAGCTCCCCTGGGTGGCTCCTTAATCAGGGCCACGGTACTAAGCATGTACTGGGGCTAAACCACTGGATTTCCATGAGAACTGGTTAGATAATGGTTGTGTCCTTCAAGGATTTCCACCAATTAGGTGGTAGTGGCGTGGGGGGATTGGACTGTGACCAGGCCGTGGGCTCTTTGATGAACTGAGGGACATCTTCAGAGGAAGATGATTAAATCCCTGCCCAACCACACAGTTGGCAGGAGAGACAATCCCCCCAGGCCGGGCAATGCTAATGCTGGGGTCAGTTATGTGGGTATGTGTAAGATTCAGTTTGGAGGCACCACAGGGCCTAAGGTAACCAACATATTCAGTATGTTGGTCTCTTCAGTGTATATTCAGCTGTTTGGGCCACTCTAGTAAGATATCTCAGACTAGGAGGCTTATAAATGACAGAAATTTATCTCTCAACAGTTCTAGAGACTGGGGAATTCACGATCAAGGTGCTGGCAGATTCAGTGTCTGATTAGGGCCCACTTTCTGGTTTGTAGACACCTGTCTTTTCTCTGTATCTTCATTTGAAAGAATAAGGGAACCCTCTGGGGTCTCTTTAAAAGGCACTAATCCTATTCATGAGGGCTCCACCCCCATGACCTAAGCACTTACTTCCCAAAGCCCCCACTTTCTAATACCATCACAGTGGAGACATCATCACATCCAAACCTTGAGTCTATAGCAATTGGATACAGACTGATAAGACAGACGTCAAATACAGAGAACTCTGAAAATCTAACTAAATTACTTGAAATTTTCTTTGCATGGTGCACAAGCAAAGTGCTGTGCAGAGCCTGAATGTTCCAGGGTTCTAAATAAGTGCAGTAAAATGTGGTACCTGGGCTGTGATCCTCAGCAACCTCACCCCTGAAATAGGGTGAGCTCTGTGAGGACTGGGGACCACACTGCTTGAATTGCCTCTGTATTTCCAGCACCTACAACAGTGCTGGCCATGTGGTAGATCTCCTTTCTGATTGACCACTAACAAGATGTTCAGTTCAGTTTAGTCGCCCAGTCGTGTCCAACTCTTTGTGGCCCCATGAATCGCAGCACGCCAGGCTTCCCTGTCCATCACCAACTCCCAGAGTTCACATAGACTCACATCCATCGAGTCCATGATGCCATCCAGCCATCTCATCCTCTGTCGTCCCCTTCTCCTCCTGCCCCCAATCCCTCCCAGCATCAGGGTCTTTTCCAATGAGTCAACTCTTTGCATGAGGTGGCCAAAGTACTGGAGTGTCAGCTTTAGCATCATTCCTTCCAAAGAAATCCCAGGGCTGATCTCCTTCAGAATGGACTGGTGTTAAATAAAGCTAAATACAATTGAGTGATTTTAACGATGTTAAGTATATTCAGCTGACCCACACTGAAGTGCCTGAATCCAGTCACTTCCAACCAGCAGAAGAATCTGGAGAAAAGAGCTTGATTGTAATCTAGCACCCTTTGGGCCATGTCTTTATTTTTAATATTTTACTCAAATCATGTTTTGGGGCTCTCCCATATGCCAAGTGCTCTGTGAGATTAAACCATTGCCCAGGCTCTGCTTGGGGGGAGGGGCCGGCTGCCAGTCATGATGGAGGCTGGCCAAGAGATGTCCCTCCAGACGGTTCCAGAGTGGCTGAGGTAGACAGACTGGCTGAGTGGCTCAGACACAGAATGGGGTGAGGGAGGTCCCTGGCAGAGCAGTCAGGGAAGGTGAGGGTGAGGGCTTGAGCCACACTGCTGCGAGCACGGTGACTGCCTGCCGTCTGGAATACTGAGCTATTGAGCGGGTCAATGTTCTACAGCCAGACTCCCATCATTGTTGTGAGATGGGAGGAGGCGAGTACGGAGCAAGAGGAAGAGGTGGACAAGGTGAGGGAAAGATGAGGGGCCTAGGAAGAGTCCAACGCTGGGTGGGGCCAATGACAAGGCAGGACAGACAAGCCCTCTCTGGGGTCTGGCCTTTGGGACCAGTGTATGCTGGTCAGTGCAGCTCTTCTGCCCTTCAGGGAACCCTGAAGGCCAACACCCCAAGCTCCAGCCCTCCCAGACACCAGCAGAACCATGCTGGGGGCTAAACAGAAACGCAGGAACAAAGAGACAGAAGAATGAAAGATTTACTTCCAGGGCACGTCCCTTGCCATATGATCTACCATGCCACCAAAAGGGGATGTGAAAACAATATTGTCCTGTCCTCTATTGTGGAAATGGTGGTAACCGTGGTTATGAGACACCATTGCCACCAGGGGAGATGCTTTGCAGATTGACCATTGTCTTGTACCAGTTTGGACTCAGGGCAAATAATTGAATATTTTTAATGGGTGTTTTTCCAGCATGTCCTTGTCTTTTTTTTTTTTTTTAATTCCTGTAACAAAACTCTTGCCAAAAGAAAGTGTTTTCTAAAGTCCCAGTCAAAAAGTAGTAATGTTCTATCCACACATTAATGATTCCAAAATTCTCCATTATGAACAATATTTATCAAAAACAGCCCACTATCAGATGAAAGATGTGCCTTATCTTTTCTTGTCAACTAAAACATTATTCACTGAAAGTTTCTTTCATATCTGTTTCAGGGGTTTCAGTGTCATTTTAAATTGCAAATCAATCATCTATCTCACAGCCCTCGTTCTGGAGGGGAGATTAACGCTCTGGCTAAAATTGTTTACAAAGCCATTTGTAAACCTTCTGCGGATGCAGATGAGGAAAGTTTACCAGTTTAACATTGTTGATCCCAGAGAAAGCCTTAAGCAATGACTTCAGAGGGCAAAAAAATTTGTTCATTTATCATTATTGTCATGGGCTTTCGCAAATGATAACAATTTGTCTTCATCCTATTTTTAGACAATGAGCCACAATAGAGTCCAGAAAGCCATTTTGCCAGATGGGAGAAGGTGCTTTCATTGCAAAATGTTGTCTTTTCTTTCCCTGCCCTATAAAATTGGCTTAAGTGAGAACCAAGGATATGTTTTAATGTCATGATTCCCAGAAGACATAATGACATACAATAAAGGCATCGCCAGCCTCAGGAAGGATGTGGTTCAAATGCATTGAATACTATTTTCAATCTAAAACCATGACTTCTAGGATAGATAGAAGCATGGTGAAAGCCGGGAAGATAGTTATGGATTTTAGCACGCTTTCATTCCTTATTAATATTCCCTTTTTTAAAATGAAACACTGCAATAGGAAGGCCAATTACTTCTCATTAAGATGAATAAAAATGTTAGAATAAGCTGGACATAAAATAAACATTTAAAGTGATATATGGTGAATTCCACCGAGCTCTGAACTACTAATCAGAAACTCTCTATGGAAGAGAAGATAAGAAAATCCAGTTTTCATTAGAAATGTTCCAGATTCTGGGGGAATTTCATTAAGCTCTTTGCTGGTTCCCCTCCGCTGGTTTCTGGCAGCATCCTGGGGAGGCGGGCACTCTTGTTTTCCTGTCTCTGATATCCAGGGGTCCAGGAGCCCCACTTCTGCAAATAGCCCCAAACCAGTGTTCCCTTCTCTAGGCTGGCTCCCTCGTCCTCCGCTGCCTTTGTGAGCCTGTCATTGGTAATCATTGTATGCTTAGTCCATCTTTAACACAAAGGAATATTTCACCTGTGTTTTCCCTCCATTGAGGACAATAATCAGACAGGCTTTAGAGAGATTCTGTAGTCCAAAATCAGCACCAACAGCACAATAGGTGGTCCTTCTGGTTTGAGCCAGGTGCAGGGGGCACCGGAAACTTCATCTTCTAGAAGCCTTTATCATTGAGCTGACATTTTAGCAAACAGTACTATTGACTCATTGAACACACGGTGGAAACGTGAGAGCATTACTGAGCATTAATCAGCCTGAAAGCACGTCATATGTTCTAAGACAGCCGGGATACACACACACACATGCATGCACACACACACACATGTACTCACACAAACACTTTGGAGGTTCATGACAGAAAGGCTCTTGGGGAACCCAGGGAGGTTGATGCTACAGATTGGATTGTCATAGCGCACCCAGTAGGTTCGGAGGAAGTCTGTGGCTGGCCCCACTCAGTGTAGGACAGACAGCGGCATGAAGAGCTGACAGCACCCCCAGGACTGTGGCCCGCTTTACTTTAGCCAACTGAGCCATGGCCAAGTTTCTGCTTCTCTTCATGCTGTCTTTTCTTTGGCAGAACTGTGGACCTTATCTGACAGAAATCTGTTTCTCCACTAGCCAGTTTCTTAGGAGTGAAGAGATTGCAAGTGTGAGCTCCACGGTGCTTCCACAATTTGAATCCTCATCACAGTCCCATTCCCTGGGCTGCAGCACACCCCTGCCCCTCCTCCTCACCCTGCCCTTCCTCATCTGCACCCCTTCCATTCCAGCTCAGCCCTGTGCCTGTGCCAAGGACTTGCCCAAATAGCTCAGCCCTAGGGACCCCTTGTCCAAGTTGCCTTCCTGTGTTAGCCCAATCTGAACAGGGACAGTTGTATTTCCCAATTATGACTGTTTGGGGTTTTCTTTCTTTAGTTTTTGGTCAATAGGACTGTATTTATTGGCTGGGGAATTTATCACTCAGTAATTTAAAGAATAAGACATAATCATCTAAGTAAATTACTTTTTTTTTGCTTTTTTATTTTATTTTTCATTGTGGTAAAATATACATAGTGTAAAACTTACCACCTTAATCATTGTAAAATGTACTATCCAACAAATCTCCAGAACTCTTTTCAAATTACTAAACAGAAACCCTATAGACCCATTAAATGATTTCCTATCCCAACCTCCCTGCAGACCCTGGCCACCCAATTGACCATTTTTGAAGCTGTATCCAATGTTTTTGTCCTTCTGTATTTTCTATTATCCCTTGGCCATCCCTCTCATTCAAGTCACCAGAGACTCATTGCATCAGGGAAAAAATGGATAGCAGAAAATAGACCAAGATAATTGTCTAATGAATATAAGCCTCAAAAGTCTAAGCAGGAGAAGAGAACAAAAATGGCCCCAAGGAATGAGCAATAGGTGAAGAAGGATGTGAGATGACTTAGCAGAATACATACATGTTTCAGAAGGAAGAGATGGAAAATGACAGAGAGCACTTAGGTGCTGATAGGTTCCCAAGAAGGAGCTGATTCTTGGCCATCCTGGTGTTGAGCCCCCATGAAATGATCAGAGCATCCACAAGCGCCCTGCACTGGACTGAGCAACCGTGGCCCAGCACTGGATGGAGGCATGGCCACTGGGGTACCACAACTCCTCCACCCCAACCCTGTCTCTATACAGGACTCCAGGGGACTCTGGAAAAGCCCCCAACTTGGATAAGATTGTTCTTGTTGCCTTGATAAAATAAGACCTTGCTTTCAAATTTTTAGTTGAATGGTGGGAAAATACATTTTATTTTTCCTGAATTTCAGGGATGATGTAGTCCACAGGTCTGCCCCTTATGCCAGCAATCAGTTCAGTTCAGTTCAGTCACTCAGTTGTGTCCGACTCTTTGCAACCCATGGACTGAAGCATGCCAGGCCTCCTTGTCCATCACCAACTCCTGGAATTTACTCAAACTCATGTCTATTGAGTCGGTGATGCCATCCAACCATCTCATCCTCTGTTGCCCCCTTCTCCTCCTGCCCTCAATCTTTCCCAGCATCAGGGCCTTTTCAAATGAGTCAGCTCTTTGCATCAGGTGGCCAAAGTATTGGAGTGTCAGCTTCAGCATCAGTCCTTCCAATGAACACCCAGGACTGATCTCCTTTAAGATGGACTGGTTGGATCTCCTTGCAGTCCAAGGGACTCTCAAGAGTCTTCTCCAACACCACAGTTCAAAAACATCAATTCTTTGGTGCTCAGCTTTTTTTATAGTCCAACTCTCACATCCATACATGACTATTGGAAAAACCACAGCTTTGACTAGATGGACCTTTGTTGGCAAAGTAATGTCTTTGCTTTTTAATATGCTGTCTAGGTTGGTCATAACTTTTCTTTCAAGGAGCAAGTGTCTTTTAATTTCATGGCTGCAGTCACCTTCTGCAATTACTCCTTATACTGTCTTAAATCTTCTACTTTCCTGCTCAGACTTTATGCCATGCTGTAAGGAAGCCTATGTGGAGAAGAACTGAGGCTTTCCTCCCACCAAAAGTCTGTCTGCCATGTGAAAGAGCCATCTTAGAAACATATCCTCCTGATCCAATCAAGCTTTCAGATGACTACAGAACCAACAGACGTATTCAGTGCAAACACATAAGGGATTCTGAGTCAGAACTGCCTACCTAAACTCCTCTTGAATGCCTAACTCACAGCAACTATGAGACTTCTGACCTGGTGGGAACTAAAAAATATGGATTAACTGACTCTGTTTAACTTCAGCTGAAGAATCTTCATTCCAGCTACTCCTGCTTGTAACTGTGGCATTTTCATTAATGGAAGCAGATGCTGCTCTGATCTCCATGCAGAGAATTCATCCCCTAGCTTAAGGATGTAATAAATGGAGATTGGAAGTAATTTGCACTTGAATATGTAGAGTCTATAGGTAATAACCCTTAAATGTAACATCACCATAGATAGCCATTGTCATTTGCTTGTCCAAAGTCACCAAAGAGGAATAGTGAGGTGAGATGTTAATTCTAACTTTTCAGTGGGCATCTGTGTGCTTCAAACCAAAATGTGAAACAAGAAAACTGTGTCATGGTTACAGCACTTTGGTAGCTGAAAACATAGGTGTAACCTTTCCATTTCTTGCAATTCACAAATAGGGAATTTTTTTTTTTTTTTAGAGAATTGAAAATGTGTGTGTGCGCATTTATGTATGTGTGTGTTTATATGTAATGAAGTGGAAAGATCACAACAAGAAAACATGCATCTCACTCTAGTTGACAATGACCAGAATGATCTAGAAAGAATAAAGTAAACAGCAGGTTCCAACTGGCACGAAATCAAAGTGAAAATAAGTTACTGGATAAAATATATCTCCAAGAACCCTTGGCATTCTCCCTTCTCTGAATTAAACTGAGTCTGGTCAATAACAATCATTGCACAACATGTGTCATCTGTAGATATGGATTTACCGCATAGATAGACATGGTCGTGTGAAATCTACAGATCTATGGCCTAGGAGTGCCTAATAAAAATTATCTGTAAATTATATCTTTATTAGTGCTCTTATGCTCACTTCCTGCTTTTTTTTTTTAATGAGATTGTCTATATTATTGGCTCTTTATCCAGGAAAAAACTTGAAATTCACTTCTGCAATAAATCACAGAAATTTATCACATTAAGTCCCACTGAATGTTTCATAGAAATATTTTTTGGAGGGACAGAGTTAATGCTTGGCTTTAGAGTAATCAGAACTTGATATGGATCCCATTTTCCTCTAAACTCCTGTGTAACCCTGAGCAACTTACTGTGTCTGTCCAAAATCAGAATTTTTATCTGCAATATTATTTTGTCTGTAATAATAAAAATAGCATGTACTTTTATAGGGCTTACTATATTTCAGACCCTATGGTCAGCATTTCCTGTTTCTTAACTCATAGAATCCCATCACCTAACATGATTCTCTTCTCCCAAAGCCTGACACATATTAGACACTGCAGTGGCCATATATCGTTTAATTTAGAGATAAAATATTGAGAAGCATAATTAATAGAAGATAAAATGATCTCTTTCTCACATATCTAGGTGACATGAATCTAAAATATTTTTACAGCTTTACTCTGTGACTAAGTACACAGACACACATGCATGTAGAAGAACAAGATTTCTAAAAATCAATGTATCATTGCCTTTCCTATAACATCCATTTCCAACCAGTCCACCTGGTATCACTGGGGACATCAGAGGGACACTGGGATTCAAAGACAAATGCCGTCTTAATTGGACAGGTCTCTTTTTAACATTTACCATTTCCTGTTGGGTCTGGCTCAAAGAAGTCAATATTCTTTTTTACAAACAGAGGAAGAAAAAAATGTCATCCAAAATCCACATTTCTAAGTTACTGGTGTGTGTTTGGTGCAAGCGTGTTGATTCCAGTATCCATGTCAGTGCACTACCGCACACGTTAAGTTAGCCATTTTAGGCACAGGGTTTAGGGCTGGACACATCAGGCCACCTGAATCAGGATCCAGGACAACTCAGTGCAGGCTATTAAGCCACAGACTCATGTCATCAACCACAGTGGTAGGGACCCAAAGCAGTGAGAGAAACTCCATTCTCAGATTCTGTCTGTGTCAGATCAGCTGAGACAGTGAGGGGTGTCTTACTCCTGCTGAGTCAGTTCACACTAAAATGCTGAGAAAATATGAAGGAATATACTGCCTTATCTTCACATTTAAGCCATGCACCAAAGGAATGTGGTGAACCCTCTATAGAGGCACCGTAACTCCGGAGGAACCATGCTTGTGGATTTTGGTGTCAGAGAGACCTGGGTTCAAACATCAGCCCTGCCACCTGCTAGCAGTGTGACTTCACTTCTCTGAGTTTGTTTCCTTGTAATGGCTACATGAGGCAGTATTTATATACTCCCTGAAACATAGCAAGCGCTCAGTAAATGCCAGAAGAAGCAATAAAGTGATAATGATTTTTACCTCTCATTTCTACCTCTTTCCCTGAGCTCCAAATTTGTACAGAAGACTAACTACTCAATATCTCCACCTGGGTGTCCCACAGGCCCTCGGAACACAGCATGATAAATCAAACTCGCTGTCTATGTCTTAAACTTGCACAAACTAAAAACATGGGTCATCACTATCTCTTCCCTTCAGTCTCCATCCGCATGGATTCAATAACGCAGTCCACATGTTCACTGGACTTCAGGTTGGAACTTCACCTCCCAAGTCAGAATTTTCTTCCTCCTCCTAAAAATATACAGAAGTAATATGGAGAACAAAAACAGAAAATGCTTATACGTTTTCAGGAAAATTCCAAGACAAATGTAATGCAAGCCCCCAAAACACACGTAAGGCTTTCAAAAGCAGTTGTGATTGGGCAGAAATCAGGAAGATAAAGCTGAAATAAATCTCAATGAGGTTCAGGATGGGGAACACATGTACACCCATGGCTGATTCATGTCAATGTATGGCAAAACCCACTACAATATTGTAAAGTAATTAGCCTCCAATTAAAATAAATTAATTAATTAAAAAAAAACTCAATGAGTAACTGGAGGAGTTCAGTGATAGTAGATCTCAGGAAAGACCAAGTAGGAGACATTTACTAAAGGAAAAAGATTCAGCCTGAAGTGCAAAACTATCCTTGTTTTCAACAGTGGGTACTAAAATAGAGCAAGGGGGCTTCTGCTAGGAACCCCCTTAGCCTGGTGGGGACAGAGAGGCAGAGTGAGCCATCGTTGCAGGAAGCAGTATGTGTTCGAGGCTACGGAGAAGGGGAAACTTTTGTCTTGTGAAATCTGAAGGGTGACCCTGTCCTCTCCTGCCTCTTAACCCTCTTCGTGGCTGGATCCCATGCACTACTTTTTCACACGCCCTCCCTCAGAACTTCCATTTTGAGTGAGCGGCTCGATGCCGTAGCAGCAAGAAAGACTGAGAACTTGAATTCTGGCTTCTACCTTTGTGCTCAGTTGCTTCCGTTGTGTCCGACTCTTTGTGACCCTATGGACTGTAGCCCACCAGACTCCTCAGTCCCTGAGATTCTCCAAGCAGGAATACTGGCATGGGTTGCCATTTCCTTCTCCAGGGCACCTTCCTGATCCAGGGATCGAAATGGTGTCTCTTATGTCTGCTGCACTGGCAGGCGGGTTCTTTACCAGTAGTGCCACCTGGAAAGCCCTCTTCATAGCCATGTGTTACCCCTACCCTCGAACTCATCCTCTGGCTAATGGAGGAAAATCAAACACATCCAATGATAAGTACTACCAAGGAGCAGCCATGACTTTATATAAAAATACTAAAGGGAAAATTGGAACGAGGTAGCAAAACTTAGAAGCTGAGAAAATATGAAGGAATATAGTGCTTTCATATTTTAAAAGGAAAAAAAATCTTCTCTAGTAGCCCTGTTTTCATAGGGCAGGTAAAAATTATGACCAAATATTTTGTCATAACTTTTTAAAAATGGGAAGCAATAACATCTCTAAAGAAAGCTCACAAAGAAGGAACAATTGTCTTATACATGCTGGCTTGGAGTTAAAGGGTGTCATTCAAGCACAAAAAATCTAGTGATTAAAATCATGTGCATATGTATGAGCACTGAGGACTATGCTAACATGATGTGTGTGTGTTAAGTTGCCTCAGTCGCGTCTGACTCTTTGCGATGCTATGAACTGTAGCCTCATGATGTGCTCTGCATGTAAGTTAAATACACAGGGTGACAATATACAGCCTTGACGTACTCCATTTCCTATTTGGAACCAGTCTGTTGTTCCATGTCCAGTTCTAACTGTTGCTTCCTGACCTGCATACAAATTTCTCAAAAGGCAGGTCAGGTGGTCTGGTATTCCCATCTCTTTCAGAATTTTCCACAGTTTATTATGATCCACACAGTCAAAGCCTTTGGCATAGTCAATAAAGCAGAAATAGATATTTTTATGGAACTCTCTTACTTTTTCGATGATCCAGCGGATGTTGGCAATTGGGTTTCTGGTTCCTCTGCCTTTTCTAAAACCAGCTTGAACAACTGGAAATTCACGGTTCACGTATTGCTGAAGCCTGGCTTGGAGAATTTTGAGCATTACTTTACTAGCGTGTGAGATGAGTGCAATTGTGCAGTAGTTTGAGCATTCTTTGGCATTGCCTTTCTTTGGGATCGGAATGAAAACTGACCTTTTCCAGTCCTGTGGCCACTGCTGAGTTTTCCAAATTTGCTGGCATATTGAGTGCAGCACTTTCACAGCATCATCTTTCAGGATTTGAAAGAGCTCAACTGGAATTCCATCACCTCCACTAGCTTTGTTCATAGTGATGCTTTCTAAGGCCCACTTGACTTCACATTCCAGGATATCTGGCTCTAGGTCAGTGATCACACCATCGTGATTATCTGGGTCGTGAAGATCTTTTTTGTACAGTTCTTCTGTGTATTCTTGCCACCTCTTCTTAATAACTTCTGCTTCTGTTAGGTCCATACCATTTCTGCCCTTTATCAAGCCCACCTTTGCATGAAATGTTCCCTTGGTATCTCTAATTTCCTTGAAGAGATCTCTAGTCTTTCCAGTTCTGTTGTTTTCCTCTATTTCTTTGCATTGATCACTGAGGAAGGCTTTCTTATCTCTCGTTGCTATTCTTTGGAACTCTGCATTCAGATGCTTATGTCTCTCCTTTTCTCCTTTGCTTTTCGCTTCTCTTCTTTTCACAGCTATTTGTAAGGCCTCCCCAGACAGCCATTTTGCTTTTTTGCATTTCTTTTCCACGGGGATGGTCTTGATCCCTGTCTCCTGTACAATGTCATGAACCTAAGTCCATAGTTCATCAGGCACTCTATCTATCAGATCTAGGCCCTTAAATCTATCAGTTTAAATATCAATAACCTCAGATATGCAGATGACACCACCCTTATGGCAGAAAGTGAAGAGGAACTAAAAAGCCTCTTGATGAAGGTGAAAGAGGAGAGTGAAAAAGTTGGCTTAAAGCTCAACATTCAGAAAACGAAGATCATGGCATCTGGTCCCATCACTTCATGGAAAATAGATGGGGAAACAGTGGAAACAGTGTCCGACTTTCTTTTGGGGGGCTCCAAATTCACTGCAGATGGTGACTGCAGCCATGAAATTAAAAGACGCTTACTCCTTGGAAGAAAAGTTTTGACCAACCTAGATAGCATATTCAAAAGCAGAGACATTACTTTGCCAACAAAGGTCCGTCTAGTCAAGGCTATGGTTTTTCCAGTGGTCATGTATGGATGTGAGAGTTGGACTGTGAAGAAAGCTGAGCGCCGAAGAATTGATGCCTTTGAACTGTGGTGTTGGAGGAGACTCTTGGGAGTCCCTTGGACTGCAAGGAGATCCAACCAGTCCATTCTGAAGGAGATCAGCCCTGGGATTTCTTTGGAAGGAATGATGCTAAAGCTGAAGCTCCAGTACTTTGGCCACCTCATGCAAAGAGTTGACTCATTGGAAAAGACTCTGATGCTGGGAGGGATTGGGGGCAGGAAGAGAAGGGGACGACAGAGGATGAGATGGCTGGATGGCATCACCGACTCGATGGACATGAGTCTGAGTGAACTCCGGGAGTTTGTGATGGACAGGGAGGCCTAGCGTGCTGTGATTCATGGGGTCACAAAGAGTCAGACATGACTGAGCGACTGAACTGAACTGAACTGAACTGTAGCCTGCCAGGCTCTTCTGTCCAAGGGATTCTCCAGGCAAAAATACTGGAGTGGATTGCCCTGCCCTCTTCCAGGGGATCTTCCCAAGCAGGGACCAAACCCACATCACGTTACTTCTCCTGTGTTGGCAGGCAGGTTCTTTATCACCAGCACTACCTGGGAAGCCCCTATACAAACATAATAATAGAAACTAAAATTGGGTGGTACAAACGAAAGAAAGAGAAGGAAAAGAAAAGGAAATCTGCTAAATCTATTATTACTCATGTTAGAGAATGAAGAAAATAATGTCTGAAGAAATAAGAACTAAAGATGTCATAGAAAATTATAATTACAGGAGTTATGACTAGAGGAAAATACAGACCCTCAAATAGACCACATAGCAGAGGTCTACCCTCAAATATTGGGAGAGCCAAAATAGACCACATAGTAGAACCAAACAAAAATATATTGTAAAATGATGTGTCAGAACAAAGACCAAATATGTGTCATGTAAATGTAAATGGGCTCAGTTGATCTACCGGAAATACTTTCAGGTTGGTGCACAAGGCCAAGCCAACCCAGTTCACTTGTATGAAAATCTCTAGGTTCATCCTCATCTCTGCAAATGGCACTACATGTTCCTTTCTGTGTCTGTGTAATATTCAATTTTATATATGCCCCACATCTTTATCCATACCTCTGTTGATGGAGACAGGTCTCCATGAAACAGGTAAGACCAAGTCACTACAATAGTTGGGCCATGGAAGCAACCTAAATGCCCATCAAAAGAGAAATGGATGAAGAAGACGTGGTGTATAAATACAATGGAATATTACTCAACCATAAAAGAATAGTGCCACTTGCAGAGATGAGGATGAATCTAGAGGTTGTCCTACACAGAGAAGTCAGAAAGAGTAAAACAAATATATCATTTAGATGCAGAATCTAGGGAAAAGGTACAGATGAACTTATTTGCAAAGCAGAAATAGAGTTACGGATGTAAAGAACAAACTTACGGTTACCAAGTGGGGAAGGGAGCTTCAGACAAACTGGGAGATTGGGATTGACAAATATACACTGCTATGCATAAAATAGATAACTAATGAGAATCTATAGTGAAAAAAAGCCATATAATATAGCTTATATGTCAAATATGTAAGTGGGCTTCCCTGGTGGCTACCTGCAAATGTAAAGGATCTACCTGCAATGCAGGTAGACCTGGGTTTGATCCCATATTCAGGAAGATCCCCTGGAGAAGGAAATGTCAGTGCACTCTGGTATTCTTTCCTGGACAATCCCATGCACAGAGGAACCTGGCGGGCTACAGTCCATGGGGTCACAAAGAGTTGGACATGACTGAGAGACTAACACACACACACACACACACACACACACACACATGTGAAATGAAAAAGGCTACAAATGACCTTGTCTGAACAGGAATAAAGCTACAGATGTAGAAAATAAACTTATGGTTACTGGCGGGTATCAGGGAAGGGATAAATTGGGAGATTGGGATTGACACATGCACACTACTTTATATAAAATTAATAACTAATAAGGACCTACTGTATAGCACAGGGAACTCTACTCAATACTCTATAATGACCTACACAGAAAAGAATCTAAAAAAGAGTGGATACCTGTATATGTATAACTGATTTACTTTGCTGTACACCTGAAACTAACATCTCCTAGAACTAACACCAAAAAACGATGCTTTATTTATCATTCGGGATTGGAAGGCAAGAGTAGGGAGTCAAGAGATACCTGGAGTAAAAGGTGAGTTTGGCCTTGGAGAACAAAATGAAGCATGACAAAGGCTAACTGAATTCTGCCAAGAGAATGCACTGGTCATAGCAAACACCCTTTTTCAACAACACAATAGACAACTTTACACATGGACATCACCAAATGGGATATACTGAAATCAAACTGATTGCATTCTTTGTAGCCAAAGATGGAGAAGCTGTATACAGTCAGCAAAAACAAGATCTGGAGCTGACTGTGGCTCAGATCATCAGTTTCTCATAGCAAAATTCAGGTTTAAACTAAAGAAAGCAGGAAAACCACTAGGCCAGCCAGGTATGACTTAACTCAAATCCCCTATGAATATGCAGTAGAGGCAATGAATAGATTCAAGGGATTAGATCTAGCTAACAGTGTGCCTGAAGAACGATGGACGGAGGTCTGTAATATTGTATTGAAGGCCATGAAAAAAACCATCCCAAAGGAAAGAAGGCAAAGTGGTTATCTGAGGAGGCTTTACAAATAGCTGAAGAAAGAAGAGAAGTGAAATGCAAGGGAGAAAAGGAAAGATACATCCAACTAAATGCAGAGTTCCAAAGAATAGCACAGAGAGACAAGAAGGCTTTCTTCAATGAATATTGCATAAAACCAGAAGAAAACAACAGAAAGGAAAAGACTAGAGATCCCTTCAGGAAGAACTGAAAACATCAAGGGAACATTTCACCCAAAGATGGCACAATAAAGGAAAGAAACGGTAGAGACCTACTTAATGCCAAAGAGATCAAGAGAGATAGAATACATAGAAGGACTGTACAAAAAAGATCTTAATGAACCAGATTACGACAAAGGTGTTATCAGTCACCCAAAGCCAGACATTCTGGAGTGCAAAGTCAAGTGGGCCTTAGGAAGTACTGCTGTTTATAAAGCTAGTGGGTGTGATGGAAGTCCTGTAGAATGATTCAAAACCCTAAAAGATGATGCCATCAAGGTGTTGCATTTAATATGTAAGAAAATGTGGAAGACCCAGCAGTGGCCACAGGACTGGAAAAGGCCAATCTTCATCCCAATTCCCAAGAAGGGTAGTGCTAAAGAATACGCTAACCATCAGACAATTGCACTCATCTCCCATGCTAGCAATTTCAGTTCAGTCACTCAGTCATGTCCGACTCTCTGTGGCCCCATGCACTGCAGCACACCAGGCTTCCCTGTCCCTCACCAACTCCCAGAGCTTGCTCAAACTCATGTCCATCAAGTTGGTGATGCCATCCAACCATCTCATCCTCTCTAGTCCCCTTATCCTCCTGCCTTCAGTCTTTCCCAGCATCAGAGTCTTTTCCAGTGAGTCAGTTCTTCACATCACATGGCCAAAGCATTGGAGCTTCAGCTTCAGCATCAGTCCTTCCAATGAATAATCAGGACTGATTTCTTTATGAAGGACTGGTTGGATCTCCTTGCTGTCCAAGGGACTCTCGAGAGTCTTCTTCAACACCACAGTATAAAAGCATCAGTTCTTCAGCGCTCAGCTTTCTTTATGGTCTAACTCTCACATCCATACATGACTACTGGAGAAACCATAGTTTTGATTAGATGGACCTTTGTCAGCAAAGTAATGTCTCTGCTTTTTCAAATGCTGCCTAGGTTTGTCATAACTTTTTTTCCAAGGAGAAAGTGTCTTTTAATTTTGTGGCTGCAGTCACCATCTGTGGTGATTTTGGAGCCCAAGAAAATAAAGTCTGTCATGGTTTCCATTGATTCCCCCATCTATTTGCCATGAAATGATGGGACCAGATGCCATGATTTTAGTTTTTTGAATATTGAGTTTTAAATCAGGTTTTCCTCTCTCCTCTTTCACTTTCATCAAGAGGCCCTTTAGTTCTTCTTCGCTTTCTGCCGTAAGGGTGGTGTCATCTGTGTATCTGAGGTTATTGATATTTCTCCCGGCAATTTTGATTCCAGCTTGTGTTACATACGGCCTAGTATTTTGCATGATGTACTCTGCATACAAGTTAAATAAGCAGAGTGACAATATACAGCCTTGACGTACTCCTTTTCCAATTTGGAACCAGTCTGTTGTTCCATGTCTGGTTCTAACTATTGCTTCTTGATCTGCATACAAATTTCTCAGGAGGCAGGTAAGGTGGTCCAATATACCCATCTCTTAAAGAAATTTCCACAGTTTGTTATGATCCACACAGTCAAAGGCCTTGGTATAGTCAATAAAGCAGAAGTAAATGTTTTTCTGGAACTCTCTTGCTTTTTTGATGATCCATTGGATGTTGGCAATTTGATCTCTTGGTTCCTCTGCCTTTTCTAAATCCAGCTTGAATACTTGGAAGTTCTTGGCTCACGTACTGTTGAAGCCTCACTTAGAGAATTTTGAACATTACTTTGCTTGAGTGTGAGATGAGTGCAATTGTGTGGTAGTTTGAACATTCTTTGGCATTGCCTTTCTTTGGGGTTGGAATGAAAACTGAATTTCTCCAGTCCTGTGGCCACTGCTGAGTTTTCCAAAGTTGCTGGCATATTGAGTGCAGCACTTTCACAGCATCATGTTTTAGGATTTGAAATAGCTCAACTGGAATTCCATCACCTCCACTGGCTTTGTTCGTAGTGATGCTTCCTAAGGCCCACTTGACTTCACATTCCAGGATGTCTGGCTCTAGGTGAGTAATCACACCATCGTGGTTATCTGGGTCATTAAGATCTTTTTTGTATAGTTCTGTGTATTCTTGCCACCTTTTCTTAATATCTTCTGTCTCTGTTAGGTCCATACCATTTCTGTCCTTTATTGTGCCCATCTTTGCATACAATGTTCCCTTGGTATCTCTAGTTTTCTTGAAGAGTTCTCTAGTCTTTCCCATCGTATCATTTTCCTCCACTCCTGTGCATTGTTTACTTAAGAAGACTTTCTTATCTCTCTTTGCTAGTCTTCGTAACTCTGCATTCAGATGGGTATAACTTTCCTTTTCTCCTTTGCCTTTAGCTTCTCTTCTTTTGTCAGCTATTTATAAGGCCTCCTTAGACAACCATTTTGCCTCTTTGCATTTCTTTCTCTTGGGGATGGTCTTGATCACTGCCTCCTCTACAATGTCATGAACCTCTGTCCATAGTTCTTCAGGCACTCTGTCTATCAGATCTAATCCCTTGAATCCATTTGTCATTTCCACTGTATAATTGCAAGGGGTTTGATTTAGGTCATACTTAAATGGTCTAGTGGTTTTCCCTACTTTCTGGTCTTGTTTTTTTCTGACTGTATAGAGCTTCTCCATCTTCACCTGCAAAGAATATAATCAAGCTGATTTCAGTATTGACCATCTGGTGATGTACATGTGTATAGTCATCTCTTGTGTTGAAGAAGAGTATGTTTGCTATGACCAGTGTATTCTCTTGGCAAAACTGTTAGCCTTTGCCCTGCTTCATTTTTTACTCCAAGGCCAAACTTGCCTGTTAGTCCAGGTATCTCTTGACTTCCTATTTCTGCATTCCAGTGCCCTATGATGAAAAGGACATCTTCTTTTGGTGTTAGTTCTAGAAGGTCTTGTAGGTCATCACAGACTGTTCAACTTTAGCTTTTTGGCATTACTGGTTGGGACATAGACTTGGATTACTGTGATACTGAGTGGTTTGCCTTGGAAACTAATAGAGATCATTCTGTCATTTCTGAGATTGCACCCAAGTATGGCATTAAATTCACAAATTCCAGTCTGTTTTAGTTTGCTGATTCCTAAAATGTCGATGTTCACTCTTGCCATTTCCTCTTTGACCACTTCCAATTTGCCCTGACTCATGGACTTAGCATTCCAGGTTCCTATACAATATTGTTCTTTACAGCATTGGACCTTGCTTCTATCACCAGTCACATCCACAACTGCGTGTTGTTTTTGCTTTGGCTCCATCTCTTCATTCTTTCTGGGGTTATTTCTCCACTGATTTCCAGTAGCATATTGGGCGCCTACTGACCTTGGGAATTCATCTTTCAGTGTCCTATCTTTTTTCCTTTTCATACTGTTCATGGGGTTCTCAAGGCAAGAATACTGAAATGGTTTGCCATTCCCTTCGCCAGTGAACCACAGTTTATCAGAAATCTCCATTGTGACCCGTCCATCTTGGGTGGCCCTACATGACATGGCTCATAGTTTCATTGAATTAGACAAGGCTGTGGTCCACGTGATCAGATTGGTTAGTTTTCTGTGACTGTGGTTTTCATTCTGTCTGCCTTCTGATGAATAAGGATAAGAGGCTTATGGAAGCTTCCTGATGGGAGAGCCTGACTGTGGAAGAAACTGGGTCTTGCTCTGATGGGCAGGGCCGTGTTCAGTAAATCTTTAATCCAGTTTTCTGTTGATGGGTCAGATTGTGTTACCTGCCTGTTGTTTGGCATGAAGCCAAACTGTCAATGCATGCCTCCACCAGAGATTCCTGGACACTCACAGGCAGGTCTGACTCAGTCTCTTGTGGGGACACTGCTCCTTTTTCCTGGCTCCTGGTGCACACAAGGTTTTGTTTGTGCCCTCCAAGAGTCTGTTTCCCCGGTATTATGGAAATTCTGTTATCAAATTCCACTGGCCACCAATGTCAAATTCCCTGGGGGATCCCCAGGTTGAGAAATCTGTTGTGGGTCCTAGAACTTTGTTAACAGTCAAGTATTTCTTTGGTGTAATTGTTCTGGAGCTTGTGGGCCATCTGCTCAGTGACTCTATGTTGGATAACACTGCTTGACCCAGGTCTGCTGCAGCCAGAGCCCCTGTTCCCGTGGCAGGCCACTGCTGACCTGTGCCTCTGCAAGAGACACTCAAACACTCAAAGGCAGATCTGGCTCAGTCCCTGTTGGGCCTCTGGGTCCTGGTGTGCACAAGATTTTGTTTGAGCCCTCTGAGCATCTCTGGTGTATATGTGGTTTGATTCTAAATGTGATTTTGCCCCTCCTTCCTACTTGTTGGGGCATCTCCTTTGCCCTTGAACATGGGGTATTTTTTTTTTTTTGGTGGGATACAAAATTCTCCTGTTGATGGCTGTTCAGCAGCAAGTTGCAATTTTGGAGTTCTCCCAGGAGAAGATGAGCATACATCCTTCCACTCCACCATCTTGAAAAAGCTATTTTTCAATGATGGTTTTCAGGTCCACTCTGAAGCAACATGATTATGGAGGCTGAGAAAGTCCCATGAGCTGTAGTTGCCAACGTGGGGACCCAGGAGAGCCAATAGTGGTAGTTCTAATCTGGGTTGGAAGACTTGGGAACCAGTAGACTTGATGGTATAAATTCCAGTCCAAGTCCAAGTCAAATCCATAGGCAGGAGAAGACCAGTGTCCAAGATGAAGTTCAGTGCCATGCCTTCACAAGCCTCCATCCACACTGCTAATTAGTTTTATCTGTGCCCATGGCATCTTTTACCTCATAGGCTCCCAGCAACTTGAGGGCAGGACCTGTGTCTTAATCATCTCTGTTCATTCTTCAGCATGAGAACAGGAGTTCCAAAAAAGGACATGGCAAACAGGAAAGATTTGACAACTGCTTCAATAGTTCTTCATTGAGGTCATGGTTACTTTGATTGTGGATATGCTTGCAGTTCTGAGAGATTCTCCAGGGGATCATCCTGACCCAGGGATTGAACCCGCATCTCCTGCATTGCAGGCAAATTCTTTTCCACTGAACCACCAGGGAAGCCAGCCCATGCTAGTAAGGTTATGCATAAAATCTTGCATGCTAGACTCCAGCATAATGTGAACCAAGAACTTTCAGATGTCCGAGCTGGGTTTAGAAAATGAAGAGGAATCAGAGATCAAATTGCCAACAATTGCTGGATCATAGAGAAAGCAAGGAAACTCCAGAAAAATGTCTACTTCTGTTTCATCGACTACGCTAAAGCCTTTGACTGTGTGGATCATAATAAACTGTAGAAAGCTCTTAAAGAGATGGGAATATCAGACCATTTTAACTGTCTCCTGGGAAACCTGTATGTGGGTCAAGAAGCAACAGTTAGAACCCTGTACGGAGCAACTGATTGGTTCAAGATTGAGAAAAGAGTATAAAAGGGCTGTCTGCTGTCACTGTGTTTGTTTAACCTATATGCTGAGCACATCATGAGAAATGCTGAGGTGGATAAGTTACAAGCTGGAATTAAGATAGGCAGGAGAAACATCAACAACCTCAGATATGCAGATGATATCACTCTAATGACAGAAAGTGAAGAGAAACTAAAGAGCCTCTTGATGAGGGTGAAGGAGGAGAATGAAAGAGCTGGCTTAAAACTAGATATTA
Organism: Bos mutus; assembly: GCF_027580195.1. NCBI lineage: Eukaryota > Metazoa > Chordata > Mammalia > Artiodactyla > Bovidae > Bos > Bos mutus. Next base: position 20,433,817 of record NC_091634.1, on the reverse strand, counting down.
AAAAAACTAAGATCATGGTATCTGGCTCCATTACTTCATGGCAAATAGAAGGAAAAAGTGGAAGTAGTAACAGATTTCCTCTTCCTGGGCTCTAAGATCACATCAGATGGTGACTGGAGCCATGAAATCAGAAGACAATTGCTTTTTGGCAGGAAACCGATGACAAACCTAAACAGTATGTTGAAAAGCAGAGACTTTACTCTGCTGACAAAGGTTTGTAAAGCCATGGCGATAGTCTTCCCAGTGGTCACATACGGTTGTGAGAGTTGGACCATAAAGAAGGCAGAACATCAATGAATTGTTACCTTCAAACTGTGGTGCTGGAGAAAACTCATGAAATTCCCTTGGACAGCAAGGAGATCAAACCGGTCAATTGTAAGGGAAATCAACCCTGAATTTTCATTGGAAGGACTGATGCTGAAGCTCCAGTATTTTGTTCATATGATGTGAATAGCTGACTCACTGGAAAAGTCCCTTAGGCTGGGAAAGATCGAGGGCAGAAGCAGAAGAGGGCTTCACAGGATGAGATGCCTGGATGGCATCATTGATGCAATGGACATGAACTTGGGCGAACTTCAGGAGATGGTGAGGGACAGCAAGACCTGGTGTGCCAAAGTCCATGGAATTGCAAAGAGCCAGACAGAACTGCGTGACCGAACAACAACAACAACAATACCTGAAACTGATACAACACTGTAAATGAATTGTACTCCAATAAATTTTTAAAAAGAAAAGAAAACAAGAGATATTCAAAGGCACACCAGATGGATGTAAACAAAAAGAAGCAGAGACCATGCTCTTACTATCTGAGAAGGTAGGATTCAGAATCAAAGCTTAAAATGAGACATTTATAATGCTAAAGGGAGAAATTCACAACCATCTATATAACAGTTCTGAATACCTGCTTCAGATGACATAGCAACAATTGTGTGACAGAAATTACAGGAGATGCGAGGAGGAACAAGCAGTAACACCAAGAATAGGACACAATTCAGCACTCTTTCCATGACAGACCAGTGGACAAAAATTTAGACTCTAGCAGCCCCAGATAACATAATTACTAAGACAGACTGGACTGAGTCACACAGATTACATACTTTGACAACAGATCATTTATTTTCTTTTCAAAGGCCCATGAAATATTAATACAAGAATCAATCACATTGTAGGCCACACAGGGACCCCAGTAAATTCCCCAAAACCAGAAACAGCAGAGACAATATTCTCTGATCACAATGTAATAAAAATAGAAGTAAATAACAAGATCAGAAAATAAAAATCCCTTGCCACCTGAAAACTAAAAATAAATTGAAATCACTCTGAGACATAGTCTAAGCTAAAGAGCAAACACAAGTCAGAAATGAATAATTTTCAAAAAATAGTAGTGAAGATACTATATATCAGAACCTATAAATACAGCTAAATAGGATTCAGGGGAAAAAGTCATAAACTCTAAAGCTTAGGTAAATAGAAAAGAATAAAAGCAGATGAATTAAGTATCTGACTAAAAAAGTGAGGAGTAAAACAAGCTAAAAAGTAAAGAGATAATAAAAGTAAAAGCAAAAATCAGTAAGTTAGAACACTAGAAACCCACAGCCCACAAGCTGTATCTTTAGGAGAGGGAGAAACACAGTAGGATAGCCCTGTAGTCAACCTACCCCCCCAAAAAAAAGAAGAAGAAGAAAATACAAAGAAAGAAATGAAAAATGAAAATAGACCAATGTCCATTGAAAAAATATATGAAAAGCTATCTAAAAGAGCTTTTGATAAAAAGCAGTTGTGGGCCTTGGGAAATTTTATTAAATCTTTTAGAAAATCGGGTGGTCCAATAATGCCTAAATATTCTAGGGCATATAGCAAGAAAGAAAATTCCCAAGGTCTTTTATGGAAGTAAATATAAAATTATGCCTAAATCTGGTACAGACTAGGCAAAAACCAAAACAAACAAAAGTCACTGTCTAACTTTATTTGGCATATTAGTGAAAAATCAGATATAAAATATTAGCAAACAGAGTCCATTAGACCATTAAAATAATAACAGTATAAAAATGGGTTTTATTTCACAAATCTAAGAATGGTAAAATCATAGGAGAATCACTAAGGAAGTTATTCGACTACTGACTGTAAGGAGAAAAGTCATATGACCAATTCAGACACTAAGAGAAATTACATGTTAAATTCAACAACAATTTAAAAAAAGATCAACAGCACAATAAAATACGACTAACATATAAAAGCTTCTCAAAAATTCACAAGGAAAAGACAGCCACCAAGTTGAAAGTGGGGGCCGAAAATGTTCACAGAAAAGGAAATATAAATGATTAAACATAAGAAGAAAAGCTCAACTTTACTTTAGTAAGACCCCCAATTTAAAGTTATTTCAAGATGCTCTTTTTACCAATTCAACTGGCAAAAATCCCAAAGTTTGGTAGCATTCTGTTAGGGATGCTGTGGAGAAACAGGCATCACTTATTGCTGATGGGAATATGAATTGGTATAACCCCTGCAGAGGGCAAATCAGCACCATCTATCAAAATTACGTATGTATATACCCTTTGACCCATCAATTATACATTTGGGAATTTATCCTCCAGTTACATTTGCATGCACTTGAAATGATGTCTGTACACAGTTATTCACTAGCTTCTTGTAAGAGAAGAAAAAGGCAAAAAACCTAAATGTCCATCTGTTGCAAACTGGCTAAAAATTATGGTATATCCATACAATATAATACCAGGAAGCTATAAAAACATAGTCACACTTTCTATATACAGATATAGAAAGACGGCCAGTGTATACCAAGTAAAACAAACTAACTAAAAAGCCCACAATGTGTCAAACAATGTGTATATTAAGTTGCCTTTTGTGTTAAAAGGGAAATATATATATATATATATATATACACACACACACACACACACATATACAAATATATGAAACGTGTGCATGTGTTAGGTAATAAGCAATTTCCTACAGTTTTAGGAAATAGTGTGGCAAATATTGGGCTACATCTACTTTTCCAGATTGCTCAACCACTTCTATTCCCTTCACACACAGCCTCCTCTAACCGCATATTCTACCCTTCAGTTGTACTGAGCCACTTAACAGCCTCTGGTTATCTTTGTGCATATATTGTGCCCTCTGCCTAAAGCACCAAGATGCCCGCTGTTTGTCAGAAGGGCCACTCATCCTTCAAGAAGGTCCAGTTCCAAAAACTCACCTACACTTAGGAGAGAGAGAATGGCTTCCTTCTGTGGGCTCATATGCACACTCCTCTTTGTCAGATTGTACTGGATTTTTTTTTTTTTTTTGAATGAAAATTGTTTTACAGAATTTTGTTGTTTTCTGTCAAACTTCAACATGAATCAACCATAGGTATACGTATATCCCCTACCTTTTGAAACTCCCTCCCATGTACTGAATTTTTTGCTTAGATATGTAACATCCCAAGAACACCATGAGAAATTCAAGGACAGAAATAACGTGTTATATTTACTTTTGCATCCCCAGGACCTATCTGGCCCAGATTATGCACATAATAAATGTGCCTTTGAATGGGAGGGGTAAACAAGCCACATGTCCATCAACAGATAAACGGGTTAACAAAATACGACATTACATACAACAGAATAGTATTCAGCCTTAAAGGGAAAGGCAATTCTGACACAGCCTACTGCATGGATGAACCCTGGAAACATATTAACTGAAATAATCCAGATCCAAAAGGACAAATGTTTGCTGTGCTTAGTCACTCCATCATGTCCAACTCTTTGCAGCTCCATGGACTGTAGCCCACCAGGCTCCTCTGTCCACAGGAATTCTCCAGGCAAGAATAATGGAGTGGGTTGTCATGCCCTCCTCCAGGGGATCTTCCCAAACCAGGGATCAAACCCAGGTCTCCTGCATTGCAGGCAGATTCTTTATCATCTCATCCACCAGGGAAGCCCAAGAATACTGGAATGGGTAGCCTAGCCCTTCTTCAGGTGATCTTCCCAGCTCAGGAATTGAACCAGGGTCTCCTGCACTGCGGGTGGATTATTTACCAGCTGAGTTACACAAATATTTGAAACTCATATGACTTTTCTAGGATTAGTATCAGAAACAAGTATTAGAAACTTATATGAGTAGTCAAATTCATAAAGACAGAAATAGAATGATGGTTGCCAGGGGGCCAAGGGAGGATGGAATGGATGCTTAAATGGGAACAGAGTTTCAGTTTGGAAAGATGAAATGTCCTGAAGATAGATGGTGGTGATGGTTCCACAACAATCTGACTGTAGTTAATGCCACTGAGTCATTATTCTCAAGAACACTTTTATACCCTATTCCCAAAGATGGTAAATACTGTACCTTGTGTCCCTGTTTTTCTGTCAAAATCAATTTTACCGTTAGAAAATTTTCTCTTGAGACTTAATAGAAAGCTGTCAATGAATGGTCACTAAGATCTTGGTACATATGCTGCACCATTCATTTGTCAATAAATACTGATGGCCAGCTAGGTGGCAGACATAAGGTGCTGGGGACAGAGATGAGAAAGACAGACCTCTTTTTCTCACCTCAAGGAGCAGCCACACAACACTGAATCTGCAGACCTTGAGGAACTTTGAAGACCCTCTGCCTCTCGTTCTCCCAGTCCAGGGGCTCACCCTGTCTGCTGTGCTTCTCTCTACTCTGTAGTAGTTTTCGGTTGGTATACCAACAGTCTGTTAACACTCCACAGCAGAGAACCTTTTCCCTTAAAACAAAACACAAAATGCTTATGAAATACCTTGCCTGGGCAGAAATGTACTGCTCATTTTCACGTTTTATTTTCAAGTTGGTTATTGCTGGGATAGAGAAGTACTATTGATTTTTGTATGTTGATCTTGAGTTTAGCTATCTCACGGAACTCTATTATTGGTTCTAATAGTGTGTGTGTGTTGATTCCTTCAGTTATTCTGGGGAGATGATCATATCATTTGCAGATAATATCCATTTTATCTCTTCCTTTCAAATCTTTACAACTCTGATTTCTTTTTGTTCCCTCATAACACTGGCCATGACCTTTCAAACAAAACTCCCCCCCAAAACCCCATCAGTCAGTTAGTTCAGTCGCTCAGTCGTGTCCAACTCTTTGCGACCTCATGAATCACAGCACGCCAGGCCTCCCTGTCCATCACCAACTCCCGAAGTTCACTCAGACTCACGTCCATCGAGTCAGCAATGCAATCCAGCTATCTCATTCTCTGTTGTCCCCTTCTCCTCCTACCCCCAATCCCTCCCAGCATCAGAGTCTTTTCCAATGAGTCAACTCTTCACATGAGGTGGCCAAAGTACTGGAGTTTCAGCTTTAGCATCATTCCTTCCAAAGAAATCCCAGGGCTGATCTCCTTCAGAATGGACTGGTTGGATCTCCTTGCAGTCCAAGGGACTCTCAAGAGTCTTCTCCAACACCACACTTCAAAAGCATCAATTCTTTGGCACTCAGCCTTCTTCACAGTCCAACTCTCACATCCATATATGACCACAGGAAAAACCATAGCCTTGACTAGACGAACCTTTGTTGGCAAAGTAATGTCTCTGCTTTTGAATACGCTGTCTAGGTTGGTCATAACCTTCCTTCCAAGGAGTAAGGGTCTTTTAATTTCATGGCTGCAGTCACCATCTGCAGTGATTTTGGAGCCCAAAAAAATAAAGTCAGACACTGTTTCCACTGTTTCCCCATCTATTTCCCATGAAGTGATGGGACCAGATGCCATGATCTTCGTTTTCTGAATGTTGAGCTTTAAGCCAACTTTTTCACTCTCCGCTTTCACTTTCATCAAGAGGCTTTTGAGTTCCTCTTCACTTTCTGCCATAAGGGTGGTGTCATCTGCATATCTGAGGTTATTGATATTTCTCCCAGCAATCTTGATTCCAGCCTGTGCTTCTTCCAGTCCAGCGTTTCTCATGATGTACTCTGCATATAAGTTAAATAAGCAGGGTGACAATATACAGCCTTGACGTACTCCTTTTCCTATTTGGAACCAGTCTATTGTTCCATGTCCAGTTCCAACTGTTGCTTCCTGACCTGCATACAAATTTCTCAAGAGGCAGATCAGGTGGTCTGGTGTTTCCATCTCTTTCAGAATTTTCCACAGTTTATTATGATCCACACAGTCAAAGCCTTTGGCATAGTCAATAAAGCAGAAATAGATGTTTTTCTGGAACTCTCTTGCTTTTTCCATGATCCAGCAGATGTTGGCAATTTGATGTCTGGTTCCTCTGCCTTTTCTAAAACTAGCTTGAACATCAGGAAGTTCAAGGTTCACATATTGCTGAAGCCTGGCTTGGAGAATTTTGAGCATTACTTTACTAGCGTGTGAGATGAGTGCAATTGTGCAGTAGTTTGAGCACTCTTTGGCATTGCCTTTCTTTGGGATTGGAATGAAAACTGACCTTTTCCAGTCCTGTGGCCACTGCTGAGTTTTCCAAATTTACTGGCATATTGAGTGCAGCACTTTCACAGCATCATCTTTCAGGATTTGAAAGAGCTCAACTGGAATTCCATCACCTCCACTAGCTTTGTTCGTAGTGAAGGTACCAAAAAAGTGGATTAACTTTATGATATGGAAATAAAAGATTTTTATTCAAAGAAACCATGAACAAAGTTACTAAATGCTAGACTAGAAGATACATGCAATATCTAAAACAGCAAGGCATTATTGTTTCTAGACTATGTAAGGAATTTCTGCATATCAACAAGGAGAAAATGTCAACCCAATGGAAAAAGTGATCAGAGGATCTGAATAGTAATTTATAGTTGAGAAAATGCTAAGGCTAACCAGCACATCGAAGAGATGTTTAAAATCCTTAATAATCAGAGAAGTGTAAATTAAAACAATAATGAACTATTGTTTATACGTATTAGATTGGCTGAGTTAGAAAGCTGGTGCCAAACGTTGGAGGAAATGTGGGGATATGAGAATGTAATCCACCTCTTAAAGTAATGTGACCGGTGCAGCAATTCTGAATAGCAATTGGCTAGCTTTAAGTCAACTTCTAAAATCCATCTGCTCAAGGGTATCCCCAGTTCCCATACATGCTCCTAAGTGGACGTGTGCTAGGAAGTCCATGGTAACCTTGTCTGCCACGTTGAGGAGTTGAAGGCACTTGGGTTGCCATCTTTGAATGAGTGTATAGATAAAATATGGTGAATGCAAACCATGGAGTCTCATGCATCACCTGGGAAAAACAGTCTAGATGTGTCCTGGGTCTTAAAGGTATAGTGCTAAGTGAAGGAAATATTTTAAAAGTCTACAATGTCTCAACCAATATCATTTATATGAAATTCAATTGCATGCATACAAATCAAGAGTACATATTTTGCAAGAACATATATGAATAAAAAAAGCAAACCCATGTTAAGTGCATCAAAATTAAAGCAATGCTGAGAGGCCAGAAGGTTCTGGAGAGAGAGATGACAGGAGCCAAGCTGATGTCTCAGAAGGGTCACGTGGGGCTTCTAGCTCAGCCAAAGCATCATCTCAGAGTTATCTCAAAGATGCCCACAAGAAGCGGCCCAATCACACTTCATGTCATGAGATGAGAGCCTGTGATCAGCAGTTACAAACTGGTATATTTAGAATGGATAAACAACAAGGTCACATTGTATAACACAGGGAACTATATTCAATATCCTGTGATCAACCAGAATGGAAAAGAATATATATACATGTATATATGCATCACTGAGTCACTTTGCTGTACAGCAGTGATTAACACAATATCATAATTCAACTATACTTCAATAAAAAATAAAATTAAAAATATCAAAAAATAAAAAATATTTTAAAAGAGTAAAGTGGGGGAAAAAAAGCATAGTAAGAATGGGAGAAGAGCCTTTTTGCCTACTCTCTACCTTGTAAAGAAAGGGAGGGAAGGCAAGCAAGTAAGAAAGGAGGAGGGCAGAGCCTTTCCCATCCTCCTCGCCACCCCCAGGCCTCTGCCTTCCCTGTGTCATCTTGTTCACAAAGCGTGAAGGACTCAGAAAGGCAGCCTTGTCTCTTGATCTGGCCAGGATCCAAAACCTCACGTGATAAGTTAGGCCAGGCCTGGAGTCCAGAGCCCAATGCTGTATTCATTGTACATGGAGGGGTACCTGGTTCTCAAAGATTTGATTCAGAGAAAATAAATAATTGGCCTCAGAAGCTCATTAGTCAGGCAGGGAACACACCCAGCCTTCTCTCTGTCACTTTTCTTAGCCACATCATTTGACAACATGGCAGGTTGGGGTTGCACCCCTCATGTCAACGGAGGCCCGCCAGAAACCTGGGGCTGCCAGAGCCGGGCCATGTTGGAGACGGCATTTTTATTAATGTCTGTCAAGGAGACTGGTGGTTTAACAGGCTGACTGTTAGAGATTATATATTGACCTGGCTTCCTGAATGTATTCTCGGCTGGTTAGGGATTGTTACATACAAGTTCACTGGAAAGTTAGCCAGCCTGCTGCTCTCAAAATACTGTTAGGTTTGAGGGGAGCAGAGAGGTGACTCCTGTCTCTGGGCAATTTGGAAAGCAGGAACCAGAAACAATAATAAATGTGGTGAAAATGTATCCACCTCAGGGAGGGGGTCTGGGATCAGGGACTGGACACGAATCCAGAGTAAAGCCTTCCTAAACACACTGGAAAGCATGGACAGACCCATGTCTTAATTTAGGGCAGTTCGCTTGCTCAGCGAGTTCCACGTAAGTCCCAGGGGAATCAAAGTGAGTTCAAGACGAACAAGTTTGGTGCCCACAGCTAAGTAATTAGACTTTATCCCAGGATAATGGCTCAGGCCCTGAAAGGCAGTGGCATCTCCCACCTGTGTGGCCATCTGCAAATGGGTAGGCAAGAGGTCGGGGAGTGTAGGTTGCACGCTTCTGCTGGCAGAGTGGGAGTTCTGATTGCAGAATGGTACATGCCAGAAACAAGTGGAGGAATGTCACCAGTCTGGATGCAGACTGGAATACTTGGCTTACTCAAAATACGTACTTTGGTAAGAATTTAGAAGGAAAGTTGTGCAGAAGCTTGGACAGCAACCCAAATCCAAATCCACTCACAGGAGCGTCTTTTCTGGATGCCATAGGTCTCGAGCGGTCACCCTTCATTAGCAGCTACCAAGCTTTCAAAGAACATGAGAGTAATTAAGCATGGTTGTCCTGGACCCTGGGGTGGGGAGATTTGGTCTAGCAGTGCCTCCTGATTCCCACTAGTCTCCAGAGAAGGATGCTTCATCTGTGGCCCCTGGAATGCCACTGGGAAGCTACCACAGTTTCACACTGAAAGGAACCAAAGAGCTGGGCCACCATTCCATAGATGAATGAATAAAAATCAGTCCTGCAAATCTGCCCTAATGTTCATTTGCAACAGCTGCCTGCAGTTGGGAAACCAGATCTGCTTTGTGGCATCCTTGATCGAAGACGATCCGTCTGGGGCTCTGCGGCCTCTCCCACCATCGTCCTACCCCTGAGGCAGTCACGCAGTTCCTGTGGGCTGTGTACAGCCCAGAGTCCCTGAGTATCAAATACTCCAGCACTCAAGTGACAATCAGAAGACATGGCCTGAGTGGCACAGTAACACCCCCGAAATGCCAAGCTTGCACCCAAACCTTGGCTTTGACTCGCAAAGAATTAAAGTCAACATGTGTCTGGGCATCAAATCAGAGAGAACTGTCAACTCTTTCAGCTTGTCAGTTCTGCGGCACTAAAATTTCCTTCTTAAAACAGTATCCAATTTCAAGTGTAAAGGAAGAGAACGGATAATACAGATGTTTCATGGATTTTGAAGTATCGAGAGTCTAAAACTATCACTTTTACTTTATCAGCCACCTCAGAAAAGTTCAAAGCATTTTTCATGAACATTTTCATGCAAAATTTCACAAAAGCAGACGGGAAAGATGAGATCCTCATTTTAAAGGCAAAAATGAAGGGACAGCTAGAGGTCGGCGGACCCTTAGCTTCTTTCTTCTACATGTCTTTCCCCAATCCCAACGGTCAGCGTTACATTTTTAAAGCACTGTCCCTAGATGGGCCAGGCTCTTCTGGACCTACCAGGACTGGAGAAACAATCACAGAAGCCAGGCACTGAGGGGACGGGTGGCTTTGTGCCCAGTAGAGGCAGTGACAAGCCAGAATGCTCTAGGTCTAAAAACAGCTGAACAGCTCTGGCCTATCCTGCCATGAAGAATGTGGACCTCATTGAAGCCAGATAATCTGATTTTTAAAGAGAAGATGTAAATTTAATAGTTTTTGGATAAAATTCAGTGATTTTTTAATTTTTGAAAAAAAATTCATTGCAAGCAAAAAAAAAAAAATCACATCTGTGAGCCAGATACTGCCCAAGGCAGCTGGTTTGCAACCTCAACCTGGCATGTACTGTCACTGATGGCAATTTCTATCTGTGTTTAGGAAAGAGAGTGAAAAAAAAAGAACTCCTATTTTAAACCACAAATGACTGCAAACACATCTGCCTGCTAGGGGACCTACACCCTTTTTCTCCAGTTTGGAGTATTTTCTAAGAAAGATACTGTGATGGTTTTGGGCCATAAACCCCTGCTGTCACCATCTTCAGACATAGTCTGAAAGGGGCAAGTAGATTTTTAAAATTTATTTTTATAGAAGTTTAGTTGAATTACTTTGTTCTGTTAATTACTGCTGTACCTATATACCATGGAATACTACTCAGCCATAAAAAAGGATGAAAGAATGCCATTTGCAGCAACCTGGATGCAACTAGAGATTATCATATTCATCCTACTAAGTGAACTGTGTCAGAAAGAGAAAGGTGAGTACATTTTTATCTGCTTAGAAAAGAGAGAATGTAGGGTTTGGAGGTCTGAGCTCTGCTGCAAATAAAGCTCCTTTCTTGTTCCTGTCCAGTCTTCCAAGAAAGTTTACTATCTTCGCCTGCTTTTGCTAAGATGAAGCAAGGGAGTGCCCCACACCTGTGTCGATGTGAAGAGGAAAGAGTCACTGGGCAAGTCTCCAAATGCCTGAATGAGAAAAAGAAGTGGGAGAAAGAAGGCACACAGAACTCCTCAGAGATACTGGAAAGGAGGTTTCTTGGCTTCCCTTTGCAGGTAGGACAGGATTTGAGGGTTTTGTTTTGCTTTTTTAAGGTCAGAATGACCCCTGCAGCCTGGAAGCTTGGGGACATGCTTACTCAGGCAGCCCATAAGCTTTGAGTCACCAAGATCAGGGCACAGGCCACAGACCAGAGCTGCTCTATGGTGGACAAACAAGGGCTCACGTTCTGCCAAGAGTCCCAGGGTTATCAGGCCCAGGGGAGTATGTGTGGGATACGCAGCCAGAGTTTGCATTCCAGAAGGTGTGGCCTCTCTGTACTCAGCAACCAAATGGCAAGGCTGGCAGGGGGCCCACCCTGGAGATACCATGATGGGCATCATGTCACAACCACAGAATGAAGCCTAGGGCAGCTGCGGACAGGGCATTTACCCCTTCCCTGGGCCTTGGAGGGAGCTTCCCGAACACCCAGTTTGGGTGGCAGCAGAAGTGGTCCTGAGTAGATGGAAATGTCCTCAGGATCCATCTTGCAGTAGTCCCTGGGAGCTAAGAAAGCTAACATGTTTGTGAAACAGAAAAGCAGAGCAAGAGATCCCTATGGCTTCCCTTGGAAATAGTTCTTTCAGCTCAAGACACTTTCAGGCTTCCAACAACACACAGCCCCCTCATACCCACCCCTCTGTCCCCTGGGGAAGTAAGCCTTAACATGCAGAGATCTAGCCCGAGGTCTTGTAGTTTGAGCCCAAGGGACAAGACGTCTCCTAGCCTGGCCTGAGGACTCTGCAAGAGCTTCCTTTCTTCCTGTGACCTTCCAGGGGATTTTTGAACCACTGATCATGAGTCACAGAAGAAAGGTGAGTTTCCCTTACTTCTTCTTGGCTATGATTAATGTATGAATTGTTCGCATTGTGGCTGTTTTTTTCATAAAAAAAAAAAAATTAAAACAGCTGCAAAGGGAACATACTATGCCCACCCGCAGTCTGGCTACCGTCATCTCACATAACCAGATCAGTTTATTTGGTTAAAGCAATGTGAACTGTAACCCTGAATAATTTATTGAACTATTGAACCACTTGGAAAATAATTGAAGCTTGAGCCTAGTTTTACATAACAGATTTAAACTGGAGGGAAATGTATTAGCAAGATCTCAACCTCTAGAAAGAGAAAAGGCAGCCAGGGAGCTGACAGTCCTTATCATAACATACAGTTGTATAAAGCATTTCTAACCAGCCACTGTCTTTGGCGATGACTCAAGAGCATCCCCTATCCCACTCCAGCTGGGCCTGACCACAGAGGAAAGGGAGCTGAAATGTGAGAGGAAGAGGGGCATTGCCAAAATGAGAAGGGACCCCAGAATTTGAGGAGTTGGGGCACAGGGAATGTCTCTCATCCATAGCATTCCATCTGGACAATGACCTATAATCTAAGGGTCTCCTGAAGATGGTCTAGGGAATGTTAGTTGTGCACAAGTAAGATGGGCTCCTTTTACAGGGAAAGGAGGTGTCAGCTCCACCTGGTTCTGTGCCTTGACGAGACAACGTCTGGTATGCCATGTGTACATCTGGGCCCATGTATTAAAAGGGCATCAATAAACTAAGGAACCCAATAAATAGCATTCAGAGTGGAGGAGGAGTTCCAACTGCACGCAAGCACAATCAGTGGAGGAACACACTCTCTTCTCATTGCAAAACTTTCCTCATAGTACAAGTATTTTGATACATATACTATAGTTAAGAAAATATAGAAAATACAGATAAATCCGAAATCACAATCTCAAAGGCAGAGGTGTATATCCTTCAAGGTTTTACAAACTGCATTATAAGTTGTTTGGAAAATGGAGGTCATGTGATTCCATAATCTGTTTTTAAAATTAGCAATACATATTGTTATTATATATAACAATGTATGTCTTGAATAGGCAAATATTTGTGTCTCTAAAAGGTATGTACAAAATTATTTTGAATAGCCACATGGCATTCCTGTCCTGTCATTTACAAACGAGTGCAGGTTGATTTGATTTTCATATTTATATACCATGATGCTGGTATGATAAATGATAAAACAGAAAGACGTTTTACTAATGAAGCACCCTTTATGCTTTCTCTCTTAATTCTCCAGCTCTGGAGGGGAGATACTACTAATTTCTCTATTTCATAGAGGAGAAAAATGAACTTACAGATTTTAAGTAACTAACTGGCTATGACATCCTGGGCTAGGATCAGAGCTGGAATTTAAACCCAGGCCTGTCTGATGCTGCAGCCAAGATTGTAATTACCACAATCCACTGCTGTCTACACACATCTATTGCAATTTTCCTGACTACTTCCTGAGGTTAAATGCCTGAATGTAAGACAGGCTGGGACCTGGGACCTGGGACCCTTTGCCACAAAGCTTGCAGCTGGGCAAGTGTCTCTTCAAGCAACACAATACAAAGAAACTATAAGGGGCTGAATAACTGCGTGCATATGCAATTGGGGCAAATTATGGACAAGAAGATACAAAAAGACAAAAAAGCCCAACTGCAGCTTCTGGAGAGCTGGGAGCCAAGGCAGGGTACTACTGCGCATGGCACCTGCACATACCACCACCAAATGGGCGGGCAGAGCAGCTAAGCTAAGACCAGGCCCAAACCAGGACCCCTACCCTCACTCTGCATAAGGAGCCAGCTCACCCTTCCTCAAGAAGCAAGGAAACCTGTTGTTTGTTCTCACCCCCTCCTGAGCAGGGGCCCAAAAAAGTCTTGCCTAAATTTATTTTGTGGCTTCTGATCAATTTCTATTGATTAAGGAGGCCAAGAACCCTGTATACTTACTGGGACAAAGAAAATTAGAACTTTTAAATCTAGGAAACAGAAAAAGGAGTCACTGCATTCAGAGATCAGTAGGCTCATGGGGTGGCTGCATGTTGATTTATTCTGGGCTCATCCACCAGCCCACGGGAATAGAGTCTTAAGGTGGATCACAAGCACTCTGAAATTGAAGGGTCTCCCTTGTGAGGCAGGGAACACCCTCTCCAAAAGCATTCCAGCACAGTTCACAGAGGTCTCTGATAGAGATGCCAGCCCTGGGCAGGAGACTGAAGACGAAGACTCAGCACGCTTTTCAATCCTCCCATTCTACGATACCACCACTCGTTGGCTAGCTTGTACTATAATTACAATATAACATTGAGGGAGTCTTTATTTATATGCCGTAGTTACTAAAGCAGTGTTTCAAAACTATTTCTATAAAAGAAAAGTCATCTTTGATCTCTTAAAAATATGGGGGTAGGTGGTTAGGAGGAAGGGATGAACCCATATATGGAAATGTGTTCAATTGGAGCAAAATGCAAAACTGGCTTCTGTTTTCAGTTAGGAGCCTTTGTTCCCTGGCAGTGGCCCGTCCTCCACCTTGCCTGCTGCCCTGCCTGCGTTACTCATGGAAGTCATGCATTATTATAACTTAATTTGCGTATTCACCTGGAGAAAACTGTAATGTGGGCACCAGAAGAGACACAGACTGCTTAGCCTAAGTTGGCCTTTTCTCCCTTCTATTCTAATAGATCTTTTTTTTTCCTTTTTGTCACTCAAAATGAGTGTCTGATGTACTAGCATAAATTGTTAAAAGCAGTTTTAGGTAAAGGAAGAGAGAGTAAAGTGGAGATTTTTTCACAAAAGCCAACCTCAATTTATGTCAAAGAGGGTTAAAAGACCTTGGGATTAAAGCAATAAACTTGCTGCTGTCAAAGCTAAAACCCGCTAACAATTTAGTGCCAAACGCATGTTGTTCAATATCATTTCATATTATATTATGTCACAAAGAGCTGACGGTTCTGCATCACCCTGACAAGGCTGATTTACTCTGAAGAATTCATCGACATTTTGCACAGTCAAAGCTGACTTCATTTTGTTTGGATGGACGGTGGGAAATGTCTCTGTACTTGAGTTTGAATATTAGTCTGAAAATCATTCTTGGCTTAAAGATTCAGGAGACCATAGGTCCACAGCTTAGCAAAGCCAGGTCTTTGAAAGACAGGAACAGACTTTTTACTGCTCTCATTGACCAAGTATTTAGACCAAAACTTTAATAAAAATCAACAGAGGTTAAATTAGATTTTTGGGGGGCATCCCTTAAAGTATATGAATTGTTAACGAACTCTTCAGAAAAATAAAATCATATTAGAAGATCTTGCCTGATCCAGACATGAATAATTTATAAATTCCTTAAGAGATGCTAAATCACCTTATTTCCTTGATTATGTGTATTCATGATCCCCTTTGCCCACTTTCTTTTACCAGTGAAAAAAAAAAGCAGTTGCCGTGAGTGCAATTTCAGGGTGTCTCCTGGTTCAAAGATCATGGGACAATGGAAAAAGTCAGTGAGACCAAAGATTCTTCTTGGGACAACACAGAGGGGAAAAATGCACTGACATTATATCATTGCTCCTTGAAGAGTATCAATCAGGCTAATTTTAAAGTCAAAGAAACAAATATACTTTATAAAGTGACTGGTATAAATGTCTACCGCATATGAAATATGTATCTCTATTTATAAGCTTAGTTATAAAAAAGTATGCAACAAAATACTAAGGTCGTTTATTTCTGAGTGGTGACATTAGGGGTAACAGGTGATTCTTTTCATCTTTATGGGTATTTTCCGCTTTTCTTAAAATGTACATGACTTAGCCTTGTTTAAAAAGGAAACCAGAAAAGTCATAAAACTTTATTAAAGGAATTCATTGTCCAAAGCTATGCCACAGTAAATGTCTTTGTAAAGTATGGTCTTTAAACCACAACAAGACATCCCTAATTTAACAGACTCAAAAATTGAAGTTTCAAATATTGCTTTCCCTAATGTCTGGCCTGTATGGTGGTCGATTCGATAACCCACAGGAGGGTAATGCTGAAAATGCTTCCCAATTAGGTGTCTGGGATTCTGTGCTGGGCGTCCCCAGGGCTGCTGTGTGTTCCAATTGTGTGACTGGCATGCTATAAGAAGGCCCAACTCCACCACCAAAGGATGCTGAAAGGCCTTGACAGGTGGTCAGAACAATTTCAGGTGACAGTCAGAACTGAAGGGTCCCAGAAAAGGGAGGTGTGCATGTGTGCAATCATGTGTGTGTTCTCTCTCCTACATTTAGGAAAAGAGACTCACCTCAGCCTTGCCCAGCTTCTCTCTCCGAGGCCTCAGACGCACCATCTTGTCCTTCCGTCCTCTGGCGGGATCTCAGCATCACCCACCTCTCACCTGAGCTTCACCACAGCCTCCCCCACAGCCCAAGGGGACACCCGGTCAAGGCCACTTTCTTAAGTATTTTTCCTCCCCAAATATTAAGTAAATAAAAGTGCTATGTCTGCAAAGCAACAGTGGACCCAGAAAACAGAGAGCGGCTTGGCCTGGCCCAGTTATCTGGACTCAGTTTCCCCCACTGTGTGAGGAGCATCTGCTTTGCAGGGTTGGCATGCAATCTGAAGGCATACGGTATGTACTGGGTACCTGCTGTGCCAAGTAGGGGTAGCACCATGGGATGAGATGCTGCCCCTGAACCCTAGGGGTCTCCCCATCTAGGAATAAAGTACAACCAAGGTCCAGATGTGAACGTGGGTCGGGGTGCAGATGTGAAAGATGCCGTGGGGGTGCAGACCCACGACTTCCCTGGGGGAATGCCAAGGAGGGTTAATGGCAGTAGAAGTGTGCTGTGGAGGATGAGGAGGCAACTACCTGTGAAACACGTGGATGTGCAAGGCAGTTGTGATTAGGAGATGAACAGTGACAGTTACCCGTCAAGTGAGGCAGAATAATCTCCTGCCTCACAGTAATTCCACACGGCTGAGGAGATGGCAGTTAAACAGGCCCCAGCCCTCTCTCCCAGGAGAAGCAAGCCTTAAGGCTCAAGCTTGTCTCTCTTTCGCACATCCCGTCCTGTTTCTTTGACTGTGTTGCTGTTCTAGGACCCTTTGTTTCCCAAAAGACTAACCCTGCATCTGCCACCCATGGCTTCTCCACCCAACCTCCAGGAAGCATCCTGCTCACACTCTGGCCAGTCCCACCTCTGCAGCACCTCAGGCTCTTGGCTGCCAGTGGGAGGAGACCAGGATGAGGCCAGTGCCACAGAGCGACAGGAGTTCAAAAGGATGTAGACCCAGGCATCCTCACTGACCACTGGTTCCCGCCTGGCCCTCTGTGAGGAACACAGCTCCTGGACCAGAAACTGCCCTCCAAGCCTTCCCAGAGTGGGTTGGAAGCAGAAATTGGCAACAAATCTACAGCTCAGAGCATGACAGTGCTGGGATGCATAGAGAGGAGCCTCCAAGCCTGGGTCAGAGAAAGGTGCTTAGGTCAGGAGACATCTGACCCGGCTCTCCACAGTGGACCTGCAAAGCAATGCCAAGTCCAGAGTGGGATGCAGCCAGCGAATTATCAAGAATTTATGGAGTGGTTTTGTGGGGAAGGGATGGAAGCTAGACCTGGAAAGGCAGAGGTAGCGTCCATACAGTCTAATGTTTTAGGGAATCTGGACTTTATCCTCTCGGTACTCTGAATCACTGAGGGAGTCTGGGCAGAGTTAAGTGTATAATCAATTTATTGGGTTGGAAAGCACTGTAATTTGATTTGCATTTCCCTAGTGACTAATGGGGCTTCCCAGGTGGCACAGTGGTAAAGAATCTGCCTGCCAATGTAAGAGACATGGGTTTAATCCCTGACTCAGGAAGACCCCCTGAAGTAGGAAATGGCAACCCCTTCCAGTATTCATGCCTGGAAAATTCAACGGGCAGAGGAGCCTGGCGGGCTACAGTCCATGGGGTCACAAAGAGTTGGACAGAGTGAGCACAGAAGCCGTGCCAACCACACAGTGACTGAGGTTGCTGAGCATCTTTCTGTGTGCTTGTCAGTCACTTGTATTTTCTTTGGAGGAAAGTCTCTTTAGATCCTTTGCCTATTTTTAATTGAGTTAGCTTTTATTATTGAATTATAATGGCTTTTTATATATTTTTGATACAATTCTCTTTGAAACTAAGCAGGATTCTGCAGGACCTTCCTGGGGACAGCCCCCTTGGTCCATGGCTTCTTATTTATAGAAAAACTTTAGCCTCCTACACCTTCCCTTTCCTAAGAGAAAATTTAATCAGTTAATAGCTAGAGAAGTAAGAAAATACAGAAACAAAGGAAAGTAGTTAAGAAAGACAAAATAATAATATTTTAACCATGAAACAAAGTCAAAGACACTTAGTTCCATCTCACAACCTATAGATAATATCCTGATGCATATACTTGAGTAGTTTTGCAGAAACTGAGACCACACCCCTTGTCACCAGGTGAAGGAAGCTGACACTTGCTGACCACCAGCACATAGACCTCAGGCCACTTGGAATCAGAAAACTGATGATTAAGATTCCCAAAATCTCACCATACTACCTCACCACCAGCCAATCAGAAGAATGTACAGGAGCTGATCACAGACCCCATGTCTCTCATCCCTACAGTTGTCTTGAAAACCCCTTCCTCAAAAGCCATCAGGAGTTCAGGTCTTCTGAGCTGTAGATGTCTTTTCTCCTTGATTGTCACCCTGCAATAAACGTTGTACTTTCCTTCACCACACCCCAGTGTCAGTGGATTGACTTTGCTGTGCATCAGACAAGCAGACCCAAGTTTCAGTTCAGTTTCAGTTCAGTTCAGTCGCTCAGTCGTGTCCGACTCTTTGCGACCCCATGAATCGCAGCACGCCAGGCCTCCCTGTCCATCACAAACTCCCAGAGTTCACTCAGACTCACGTCCATCGAGTCAGTGATGCCATCCAGCCATCTCATCCTCTGGCGTCCCCTTCTCCTCCTGCCCTCAATTCTTCCCAGCATCAGAGTCTTTTCCAGTGAGTGAGCTCTTCGTATGAGGTGGCCAAAGTACTGGAGTTTCAGCTTCAGCATCATTCCTCCAAAGAAATCCCAGGGCTGATCTCCTTCAGAATGGACTGGTTGGATCTCCTTGCAGTCTAAGGGACTCGCAAGAGTCTTCTCCAACACCACAGTTCAAAAGCACCAATTCTTCGGCGCTCAGCCTAGTGATACCTTATCAGATAAGTGATTTATACACACTCTTCCGTTCATATTTCATCCCAACAATTGATGCAGCCTCTTGCTGGTCTCCTTCCTTTTTCTCTTGCTCCTCTACAACCGAGAAGCCAGCACAGTCTTTTAAAACATAAATCAGGTTGCATTTCTCCATGCAATATAATCTTTTAAAAATGCTATTCTGATCAAGTCACTCCCCTACACAAAAAATAGGTGTAAGAAAACAAACTTTTTCTCTGGCTTCCCATCACTATTGGGATAAGCTTCAGAGTCCTTTGCTTGGTTGGTAAGGGCCTCAATAATACTGCCTCTACCCAAGTCTCCACCTCCCTTCCCATCACTTTCTCTCTCTCTGCACACTCATCACACCCACCCACACTAACTTGGGTTCAGAATTCCCAAGCTCCTTCCCTTCCATTCCCTTTGTATTTCAGAAGGCTTCCTCTCTCCTCTTTCTCTGGTCAATCTCTTTCCATCCGTATCAGGTTAAATGGCACTTCCCTGGGGAGAACACCATGGATTCTCCAGTCTAACTTAGGTCCCTTTGACGCAAGAAGGGCAGTGCCCATCAAACTCATCACACTCTTCTTAGAGGAATTATTGATTGATGGGTGTTAGACTAAAAGCTGCAGAAGCACAAGGCTCGTTTCCTTTGTTTTCAGTACCAAACAGTGTCTGCAGAAGAAACCAGCAGGATTCAGATCTTCTCTAGGCACCAAGGACCTGATGGAGGAGTTGAGGCCGTAAGATCCCCTCTCAGAGTGCCATCTCCCCAGATGAAAGCAAACCAGAGAAATCTTATTTTAAAAGAGCATTTATTATTATTTCTGTTCTGTTCTATATTACTTGCACACCATTATTCTCAACAGATTTGGAAATCACAGACTTACAGTTTCACCCAAAGTCCTTGCTGACTTTTGGTGTTGAAAAAATTGCCATCACCATCACCCCACAATTCATTAGTAATCCATCAGCCTTTTGTTTCTCTTAAAGAACAAAGGACCATGTTTCCTACAGTTTGGGAGAGATCCATTGCCCTTTTTTTTTTAAGTTTTATTTTAAGAATGACTTTCTAAGAGGCCTTTGAAGTATAACATAGCCACCCTTGCTAAACATAGTGTTCTCATGAATTTTCACCTGGGATCTGAGAGGAGTCAGGGATAGAGCTGAAAGGGATTTCAGTGGTCATCTTGGATGGGAAATGGGTCCAGAAGGTCACCAAGGCTCACATGGACACTCTGTGATGGAGCTGGGACCACAGCCATGTCCCTGGGTGCCCACTTCATGTTCTTCCTCCTTTATATCCATTCACCCTTTGCTTAGAAATGTTACCCAATTTCCTAGTTTTACCTTTGAGAAACTCCCTTTACCAACACTCTTGGTACTTCTCCTGAAGTTGTCCCATACAAGCTCAGAGGTGAATCATGAGACCATGTTTCAGGCAACCAGTATTTTGCATTCACCTCTCCACAGTGATTGGTTTAGAATTAGACATGTGACCCAGTTAGAGCCAATGAGATGTAAGCAAGTTGTCTGTGGGAATGCTGGTCAGAGGCTTTCTCTCCTTCTACCCCAGGCTACACTGGAGAGTGGGCAGAGATGCTGGAGCAGTTGCAGCCATCCTGTTATCAGAGATGAGAAATGGACAGGGCTTGGTCTGAAAACCCTATCCCAGACCTGAGGCAGTTGGGCCTACAGGCAGCACTGCCACTATCCTTTTAGTTATAAATGTTAAGGAATTCCCTGTATTTCAGGTTCCAGCCACCTGCCCAAAAAGCATCCTGCTGAATGTAGTCTGCTGATTCCCTTATTTCCATGCCTGTCTCCAGAAGTGGGATTCAGTTGCAGGTCATGCAGCCACAGGCATGTGGAAGGTTCTCCACCAAAATGGACTGAGCATCTGCAGCCTGCTGTGGGCTCACTACCCCACCTCACCCCTGACAACTTTCAGCTTCCTTGGCCACTTGTCTCTCAGCTGGAGTGTTCTTACCTTTAGGGAGTTGAGTGGTCTCGTGTGACAATTTGTACACCAGTCTGCCTCCTCTGCCTCATTACTGCAACAGCCTTCCATCTCCCACCCCGCACTCATCTGCTGGGATCACTGGAACTTGGAACCTGTACCCTCCGTCTCACCTTAGCCCTCCAGCCCTGCCCTCATTCACAGGGGAGCAGGAGGCCTGCTGGCGCCCCCAGGCTCACTGCATCCCATGACGGCACCTCTGCGGTCTCACACCCCTGCCTCCACAGGTCAAAGGAGGACACAGACACTCATCTGTGTTGTCAGAGCCCCCTCCCTGAGGCTGTGCACTGAGGCTTTTATTCTCCCGCAACACCCACTGACAGCACTGCCCAAGTGGCCGGTCCCCATCTCCTGCTGGAGGCTCTTCAACCACTTAACACGGTTTTTCAATTTCCACTGCTCAGGCCCATACGTCTCCATCCCAGCGAATGGATTGCCATGGGAACTTTCCTCTCCAAAATTCTGATGAATGGCATTTTTATCCTGGAATGATCCCTAAGTTAAAGTGAGATTCACCAATATTCATTTTGTGATAATGGCATAGAGCACCAGATCAAAAATTCATGGCAAGCGTACTCTGCAACATTCTCCCCCTTGAATGCAGGCAGAGCGAATGTCTGACTCTATGTATATGCATGTAACACACCTGCCACAGCATATCTGCATGTATGCAGTGCACGTGTGCACGCACATGTCTCCCACACGCAGCCCGTGGCACACCCTCTCCTTCAGACTCCGTTCAGTAGTATTTCAGGAATTAACCATTCCAGGGACTGGCTGGGTGATAGGCTTTCTCAATCAAGGAGAAGGCAGATGTGAATTTGGAGGAAGAGAAGAGACAGTAGTGGGCATCTGGTGTCTCCCATCTATTGCTGGCTAGAAGGAAAATCAATTCCACCGCTCATCCAAAACATGGTGTAATGTTGGTGAGGGCCAAACAGCCTGGGATGCCTGCTCTCTCCCATGCAAGGAAGTAGAGAGGATGAACATAGGCTGGACTTAGGTATCAGGACTGTATCAGCAGGACCTCAAAGTCCACAGCCGATCCCGCACAAGGGGAAGTACTTAGATCCAAGGAACTCTTCCAGGGTCTTAGGTGAGTGTCTTTAAGTTAAAAGCAATTGTTGAAATGAAGACTTCTCACAAATCATGATAAAGATCCTTGCCTCTCCCTCCCACGGCTGGCAAGAGACAGCCCTCTCTGTCTCAAAAACCCTAAAGCCCCTTCTCTGGCCATCAGTGAACCTTTCTTCTTTGTGTCATGCCCTGCATGACTGGCCCCACAAAGCCCAGGCCAGGAACATTCCCACTTATTTCCTCCTTTCCTAGACTTATGCCCCTAATCTCTTTTTATTCTGTCATTCCCATGACTTGGAACACCAATGCAATGTGAATAGGGAGTGGGGGGACTGTGGATGGTCCCCCTTTCTGACCATCTTCCAGCCATAATAATTCATCATCACCTACCAGCAAGCAGCCACCATGCTGCATGGCAAAAAGGCACAGCAAATTGTAGCAGTGGCATGAACACCCTGGCTTCTGTTATTTTACTATATATATATATTTTTTTTTCTTTTCTTCCTCTTTTTGACAAGAAAGAGAACCCTAAATCCGCATACCCTGCCACGTTACGAATCTTCTGTCCCTAACTGTGCCTCTGGGTCACTCTTGGCCAGTCTTTCAAGGGAAATGCTACCTGGTCTTCCAAACTTTGGTTTATCACCTTGGTTGCTTTCTGCCAGGTTTGCTCTGTCATGAGAGCAGTTTCTTATTTATTATGAAGAAGTAGGGTGGTGATAATTAGAGCTGGGATTTTTTGCTTATATACATATTTATGTATAAATACAAGACACATACCTGGCCTCTTCAGCTTCCTAAAATATTCTTCAACTAAGATGTTAATCAACCCCACTGGTGGCCCAGGGCTGTGTGGGTGGGTGTTGTGCCCCACATTTTCTGAACACTGTTGACACAGGGTAGAGCCGAGGGGAATGTTTGTGAATGGTGAGTTATTCCTAGCTCCCCGTCTCCCTAAAAGAGGGAGAAGCCACACTCCCTGCCTTGAAGCCACACTCATCCCCTTCTCTCTTCTCTGAGTCCCAGCGTGAATATTCTAATCCCTTCAAGGATAAAAGGGGAGGCAAGGCTTTGCTATTTCCAATTTCCAAAAGTGTTGAGGATGAAGTTGACACATTCTTAAGGAAGAAGAAGAAGAAGAAGTGGAGGGGTGTCTCTGCCAGAGTAGAGAGACTAGATGAGGCATTGTGAGATGAGGATACCACCATGGGAACAGAAGCACTTGTAGGGAGGGGCTCTGTGTCGCGGAAGGGAGCCGTGGGCAGAGTAGTTAACAGAATCTTAGCCATTTCGGACTCTGTGGGAGAAGGCGAGGGTGGGATGATTTGAGAGAATAGCACGAAACATGTATATTACCATATGTGAAACAGATCGCCAGTCCAGGTTCGATGCATGAGACAGGGTGCTCAGGGCTGGTGCACTGGGATGACCCAGAGGGATGGGAGGGGGAGGGAGGTGAGAGGGGGTTCAGGATGGGGAACACATGTACACCCATGGCTGATTCATGTCAATGTATGGCAAAAACCACTATGATATTGTAAAGTAATTAGCCTCCAATTTAAATAAATTAAATAATAATAATAATTTTAAAAAATTACAGGGAGGAAAAAATGAAGAGTATGGTAGTAAGAGACATGAACTGCTGTACATAAAATAGATAAGCAACAAAGATTCACTGCATAGCACAGGGTATAGACAACATCATATAATAGGGTATAACCTATAATGGAATATAACCTGAAAAATTAAAACTGAATCACTTTGCTGTACACCTGAAACTAACACAATATAGTATATCAAGTATATTTCAATCAATAATAAAATACAATGTCTCTTTCTCACTCCCCAGCTCAGGGATGTTGAAACATAGGTATAGGAAACCCACTTTCCAATGGGTCCCACCTCCTCCCCCTACTTTAGCAAAGCATCCCCAAGTGCACTGAAAGCGTTCTGCAGGTGCGGAGAGGGAGAAAATAAAGTTGAAAATCCTCAAAGTCAGATTCAGCGTGAATTTGAGAGATCTTGGAAATAGCCCCCAACTACAATATTCATAGTCTCACCTTTAAAATGGAGGGGGTTGGATTTGAATTGCCAGGTAAACTAGGACACTCAGCTAAATTTGAATTTCAGATAAGCAATGAATAATTCTTTAGTATAAGTATGTCCCAAATATTTCATGGGACATGCATGTACTAAGAGTTTACTCACTATTTATCTGAAATTCAATTTTAATCAGCCATCTTTTTGTTGGCTGGTTTTTCCTTTTTTGAATCGAGATCAGGCAAAATTTCCAAGAGTTCTTTGAGTTCTGCCATTCTCCCCATTCTCTCTTCACCCCAAAGAGAGGCAGGAGAGAGTCATCGTCACCGTGCCATGGCTGAGGGAGAAAAACACACAAGAGGAGAAGTGTGCTTGTATCCGTGCTGCCTTCTTTGAGGAAGGCAAACACAGAGGCAAAACAGGAATGGACTGGGAGTTCGGGATTCGCAGTTGCAAACTATTATATGTAGGATGGATAAGCAACAAGATCCTACTGTATATCACAGGAAACTAAATTCAATATCCTACAAGAAACCATAATGGAAAAGAATATGAAAAAGAAGGTATATATGTGTATATATATATCTGAATCAGTTCTCTGTACAATAGAAATTAACACAACATTTTAAATCAACTATACTTCAATAAAGTAAATAAATAAAACTAAGTGGGCCAGAATTTGTTAAAAACATGTAGGTTGTTGGCAGTAACTCTGATCCACTGGGTCTGGACACCCCAACCTGCAGAGTCTGGACCACCCAATGTCAGGGAGCAACTGGGAAATACTAATTCATAGGTAAAAGGATAAAATTCTGCGTAATCTGTCTTGGTAACCCAAGAAACTGACACTTACACCAGAGGGGGAAAAAAAAGGCTAATACTCTGTGTGACAAATTGTATTCATTTTTTTTAAACCACTAATTATTTTACCTGTATGCAATTCCTCTATTATTTTCACTGCTGGAAAATCACAGGGTGGTAAGTGCTGCTAGTACCTGTCACAGACAAGGCGTAAACAATGCAAGACAATAAAACCTCATGGAGCACGGCGTGCTCAATGGTGGCTTGTTGCGCTCACCAGTAAAACAAAACATCAAAGCAAAAAGCATTAACCAATGGTAGCCTGAAAAAAGGAATGTGGTAAGTGAGTCTGAAGACTGAATTCCTAATATTCCCAGACAACAGACTTTACGGATAAAAGACGGTCGGGGGGAAAGGTCCTGGAGAAGGCGGCTAACAAGGAGCTGTCAAGATGGGAACAAGCTGCTCACCAAATGGGTAGCACTGTCCTGCACATCTGGTTAGCACTTTACAGTTTACAAATTGTTCATCCATCTTCCTCCCAGCTGCATGAAATAAGACAAAACCCTCCAGGAACTGACTCATGGAGAAGTCTGATTTGACCAAGGGTACTAAGGTTTAAGGGAATGATGCTGAAGCTGAAACTCCAGTACTTTGGCCACCTCATGCGAAGAGTTGACTCATTGGAAAAGACTCTGATGCTGGGAGGAATTGGGGGCAGGAGGAGATGGGGATGACAGAGGATGAGATGGCTGGATGGCATCACTGACTCAATGGACATGAGTCTGAGTGAACTCCAGGAGTTGGTGATGGACAGAGAGGTCTGGCGTCCTGCGATTCATGGGGTCGCAAAGAGTCGGACACAACTGAGCGACTGAACTGAACTAAACTGAATTAAGATTTAAGGCAGAGATGGTGAATATATATAAAGCAGAGACCAAAAAAATCTTTAAAAATAGCTCATGGAGAACCCAGTCTAGTTGGAGGAATACCCGTATATCAAATCACCACACTGATGAATGTCAAATTGGAAAAGAAGTTAAAGATAGGACTTGAGTCCATGAAAGTAGTGTTGGGGGTAGAAGGAGAATCTGACTTAGCCACAGGGCATGAAGGATGGCTCCCTTTTGGGGGTGACATGGAGCTGACAGAGGTTAATAGGGTGGGATCCTGGACAAAGTCTGGTGGCTCATATAGCATTAAATAAGGAGGTGAAATGGCAAGGAAAAGATTAGGGCAAGACAGGGTGTGTCAGCAGGGGCTGGATCATTCTGGGCCCCAAAGGCCATGCTAAGAGTTTGAGAATTCTTGAAGTGGCGTTAAGCAAAAGAGTGAGAGCAGTTTCTTTTGTCAAGGCTTTTACTATGCTGTTACCTCCACTGTGTCACCATGATCCAGGCTCCAGAGCCTCACCTTCATTCATTTCAAGAGTTTAGGAGTTCTTTAGGTCTTCAAAGAGGGTTTGCTATCAACAGACGAGCCAGATACAACCTAGCAAAGCCCCAGTTGGAAGTGTGTCTCTCCCGTTGTTGGTCAACAGGCAATGCTGACCCAGTGGGACGGAAGCTTAGCGGATGCTGCTGCATCTACTGGGAAGAGATTTCTATAGCTCCTCTTCAGGGTGGGGCAGCTTTGTCCTGGCTTGGGTGGAGACCGGAGGGCTTCTTGGTCATCAGCCATGAGTGTGGATTGCGTAAGAAGAGGTTGAGTTCCTGCTGTTCCATATTCCTGGGCCCTGAAGGTCTGGTCCTTTTGTTTCAAGTCCCTTGTTATTCATCTCCACCCATATCCTCCACCTCAAGAATTATTTTCAGCTCAGGATATAGGAAATTTTTCTTTTATCTATAGGAATTCTTCCAAATCTATTGTCTACACACGTAACTCCTTTCCATCTCCCTGAGGCTGAACTTTGGATTCTCAACAACTAGAATTTTACCTTTGTATTCTGCTCTGAGTGCTATTTTTTTTCCCCTGAGCATTGAATATTAAATGCCTGACTGAATGGGTTAAAGTCAGGAGGAGAAGGAAATAGTGTTATTCTATCACCATGGTTTCCATTTGCGAAGATTACTCTGAATACATCACAGAAAATGGAGGAGTAAGGACAGGTTAGTTGATAGTTACTGCACAGTCAATAGAAGGAGGTGGTAACTTGAAGTTGGTTGATTGAACTGGACACGAAGAGTCCATATTCCATATAGATTAGGAGACAGGACATTGAGTCCTGGCAATAATTTGGATATGGATACCAGAGAAAGAGAATTCAGGAGAACCCAAATTCTCTTTTATAGCTGGTTGAGGGTAGGGGGAGAAGGCAACTGCACCCCACTCCAGGACTCTTTCCTGGAAAATCCCATGGACAGAGGAGTCTGGTAGGCTGCAGTCCATGGGGTCGCTAAGAATCGAACACGACTGAGCGACTTCACTTTCACTTTTCACTTTCATGCATTGGAGAAGGAAATGGCAACCCACTCCAGTGTTCTTGCCTGGAGAATCCCAGGGACGGGGGAGCCTGATGGGCTGCCGTCTATGGGGTGACACAGAGTCGGACAGGACTGAAGTGACTTAGCAGCAGCAGCAGCAGAGGGTAGGGGTGACTTCTGCAGAAATGAGAAACTAGAGATGAGGGTCGAGTTTTCTTTTGAACACACTGAGTTTAGAGCGCATTTGGACTATTTAATTTAAGATGGGAATTAGCCAGAAATATGAATCTAGTGCTTGGCAGAGGGGTAATCATTGCAGATAAGTGTACGGAAGCTCAACAATAAAAGAGATTGCCAAAGGAAAAATAAGGAGTAAGAAATGTCTTGGACAACTCTGGCATCTCACAGTTGAACAGAAAACAATGAGCCTTCTAAGAGACTGAAAAGGAAATTGTAGACCAACAGACAGAGAACCAAGTGGATATGCCATCAAAGAATCCAAAGGAAGAGGTGGTTTCAATGCTGTGGCTGTGGTTCCCAGTGCCCAGCGCTATTAAGGATGAAGGGAAGACAGACATAGAGAACAGACTTATGGACATGGGGTGGGGGGAGGAAGGAGAGGGTGGGATGTATGGAGAGAATAGCAGGGAAACATACATTACCATATGTAAAATATATAACCAATGGGAATTTTCTGTATGACTTAGGGAACTCAAACCAGGGCCCTGGAACAACCTAGAGGGATGGGATGGGGAGGGACATGGGAGGGAGGGGACATATGGGTACCTATGTTTGGCAGAAACCAACACAATTCTATAAAGTAATTATCCTTCAATTAAAAATCAATCAATTTAAAATAAAAAAGAAGAATTCAAAGCAGCCATTGAATTCAGGGACATGGAAGTCACTGATAAACAATGATATTGTTGGTAGAGTGATGTGGCCAGAAACCAATACAGCGAACTTCATTGTGAATGGGGGTTGAGGGGAGTGAGGAAAGGAGAACAAAACAGTGTCAATGACATAGACGGTCTGTACTTCTTTGCAAAACCAGAGGCCATTCTTTCCTCCAGTTTGTCTGTGGCTGAGACACTAGCAATAGGTTAGGAGCTGATGGGAGATGTGGAATCCAGAGAGGTGCATTTTATTTGCTTGCTTGCTCGTCTTAATTTAGGAATTTTGAGTATGTTCACCCCAATAAGAAGGTCCCAGTGCGGGGAAAGAGTAGTTGCAGAGATAAGAAAGGGAAGGGATAGTTAATACATAGCATTGGTTCCTATAAATGTACTGATAGTTGGGATGGGGCCCAACGTCTTGGTGGTGAGGGGATAGAGAATCTACTTCAGACAGAAGGGAGAGCATTCTCCACCCCACAGTAGAGGTGGGAGGATGAAGGAGGGGGAGGATCTGTGCAGAGGTAGGTAACTAGGGACTTAGCCTCAGGATGCATTGCCCCAGTGTGATATTTTCTACCTTCTCAGGAGGAGGTGCCATCTGCTGAAGCGGGTAAATCAAACATTTGAAGGGAGCAGGCATGTTCCGAAATACATCTCTAAGAACGAGAAAGCAAGTTAATCTGAGAGATCTAGCAGAGGAGTCTAGCACTGGGAGACCTTCTAGGGTTGGCGATCACAGGTTTTAAATAGAAATAGAGAAGCTTCTGATCTAAGAACGGAATTTTTTTGCCACATCAGGCAGCTTGTGGGATCCTAGTTCCCTGACTAGGGATTGAACCTGGACCCTCAGCAGTGAAAGCACCAAGTCCTAACCACTGGACCACAGGGAAGTTTCAAGAATGGAATAGTTGAATTGGCCTCCATCTGTTCACCCAAAGAGCAGAGGCATATTCGTTCCTGATTCACATAAACTCTATTAGTTAAATAAAATGAGCATGTTGTAAATAGTCACACATAGCTAGCTCCATCTCCCCAATAATACAGGTGATCTTTTTGACCCTACATCATGAGAAACGCTGGACTGGAAGAAATAAACTGGAATCAAGATTGCCGGGAGAAATATCAATAACCTCAGATATGCAGATGACACCACCCTTATGGCAGAAAGTGAAGAGGAACTCAAAAGCCTCTTGATGAAAGTGAAAGCGGAGAGTGAAAAAGTTGGCTTAAAGCTCAACATTCAGAAAACGAAGATCATGGCATCCAGTCCCACCACTTCACGGAAAATAGATGGCAAAACAGTGGAAACAGTGTCAGACTTTATTTTTCTGGGCTCCAAAATCACTGCAGATGGTAATTGCAACCATGAAATTAAAAGACGCTTACTCCTTGGAAGGAAAGTTATGACCAACCTAGATAGCATATTGAAAAGCAGAGACATTACTTTGCCAACAAAGGTCTGTCTAGTCAAGGCTATGGTTTTTCCAGTGGTCATGTATGGATGTGAGAGTTGGA
This sequence comes from Bos mutus, assembly GCF_027580195.1. Taxonomy (NCBI): domain Eukaryota; kingdom Metazoa; phylum Chordata; class Mammalia; order Artiodactyla; family Bovidae; genus Bos; species Bos mutus. Next base: position 20,403,976 of record NC_091634.1, on the reverse strand, counting down.
CTGTGAAGAAGGCTGAGTGCCGAAGAATTGATGCTTTTGAACTGTGGTGTTGGAGAAGACTCTTGAGAGTCCCTTGGACTGGAAGGAGATCCAACCAGTCCATTCTGAAGATTAACCCTGGGATTTCTTTGGAAGGAATGATGCTAAAGCTGAAACTCCAGTACTTTGGCCACCTCATGCGAAGAGTTGACTCATTGGAAAAGACTCTGATGCTGGGAGGGATTGGGGGCAGGAGGAGAAGGGGACGACAGAGAATGAGATGGCTGGATGGCATTGCTGACTCAATGGATATGAGTCTAAGTGAACTTCAGGAGTTGGTGATAGACAGGGAGGCCTGGTGTGCTGTGATTCATGGGGTCGCAAAGAGTCGGACACGACTGAGCGACTGATCTGATCTGATCCCTGTCATTTGTCCCATCATTTTTCTCCTTTCTCTCTACAGTTCTGGGCAGACAGCATGTCAATGACATTCAAAGAAAAAGATGGGATACAGCTTGTGGAAGCATTGTGAAAAGTTAGCAGTGTGCAAGCCAACTGAGTATGGATATTATTACTGTGTCAGTAGTGACAAGCCTAATGTGGATGATATTAAAATGTGCTTTTCGAGTGTTCTGATATTTTTTCAAAGTGCATCCATACACAGCATCTTTTATGCTTGCAAAATCACTAATGAGTTGGAAATTATTATTTTCAGTCCAGGAAGCAGGTTGGTTATTTGAAGGCCAGAAGCAAGGGAATATCACCCTGAAGGTGAAATCTAGGCCTTGGGACCCCAAGGAGGGAGCTTGTTCCATTAACACCCAAGGATGCCCGACCTTGAGAATATCTAATATAGATTAATCCATCTCAGAGTTGATACTGGAAGATGAATCCCCAGACTAGTTTTTTTGATTGCAGAGTTTAGTTTTCAGACTTTCAGGCACACACCTGGCCACACCTGTTTACCATCTGCAAGGTACAGAGGTTTGGTCACAGACCACAAAGAACCACTTTCCACAGCTTCCCTACCTCCTACAGTGAGAAAACTTGCTGTGGATCGTATTTGTCTAAAGTTCTTTTCTTCATCTAATCCTTTTGGGACAACTGTGATGGAACAAAAACCCTGCCTGGGGGAAAGGACATTTTCCTGCAAGTGCAGAGCCCAGAACCACATGGGCAATGCCTGGCCATATTCTATACATCTAAAACTAATCTCAGAGAGCCTGAGGCTGGTCAAAGGAATCCAGTAAATGCATTCTTTTTCCATGAGCTTTGAAAGAAACACATCGTCCATACAAACTTCCCCATGCACCTCCCTTGAGCATTCATGTTTTGCCAACATTAGCAAAGAAAGGAATATCCAATAACTTTGAAGACAGAAAAATGTGTCTTGCAGTTCCACGGATAAAAAATAGTAAAACCACTATCAGACAAACCGGAACAAAATGCCAAGGACTTGACAGGTCTATTTTTCAGAGATGAGTTAGGAGGAGGGTGTGCACTTGGAAATTGGGACACTGGTGTTGAATGGGAAACTCGGGTCTTGTTCGCCTCCACAGAGCTCTTATTTCTTTTGTCGGTGTGAATCCAGGAATCCGTATCATGGTTTGGAAGATGTTCTTGGGTTTCAGGGGGAAATTAGTTGCGTGCATTCGAAGCTAGGATATGGCTGAGTCTATTCCATTTCTTAAATGTCTAAGAAATATCAAGAGGATCTATGAAGCTTAAGGACACATGTTAATGCAACACTGGAGAACTTGATTAGAGCCCAGCACTCAGGAAAATCATTTTCAGCTTCACACATGCTACACTGCACATGTAATATGTTGTCTTTGATGTTATTTGCCATTTATTAAATGTATCTGCTAATATGAAGTGTTCCATTTCCTGACTATAGAGTGTTAAAAAGTTCAATCTCAGTTTACACTCACTCTGTGGAAACCTGATTTCCTGAGCCCTTCCTTGAGCCAAGGCTGAGGGTCAAAGGAGCCTTAAAATTCTATTTATTGCGTGCCTACACTATGAAATATGTCTGGGAGATCATAACTAAACCAGATTCCATCTCTGCCCTCCAGAGGCTTACAGTTTGGTGTGGAGAAAGACATACAGAACTAATTAATACACGATACCAAATGCAGTAATATTGCTGTATCAAATGCAAGAGAAAAGACAAGATTCATCCTGATGGGGAGGGAAGGTGGAAGAGACTTGTGGGGGTAGGCAGCATGCAAGCTGGGCATATGCAATAGTGATTCTGGCTTAAACAGAAGAAAAAAAAATGAGAAACAATCCTCAACTTTTTTTTTAAAAAGCAACAGATTGTCAAAGTGAGGTTCTTATGGGTTAATGTCTCTTGAGATGCCAACTTGATATACACCCGAAGAAACTGCTGAGTCGGAGACCAACCCCCACCCTGCACAAAGGACATGCGATGGGCATAATGGAAAATATGTATCTCAGTTCCTGATTTCATCATCGGGAGAGTAATACGAGAGAGTCTTGAGAGAAGAGAAAGAAAAGATTTATAGACTTTCTTCTCCAGTGGTTGTTATTCTAGAGTAAGTCCCCCCGACTCCCCTTCACCTGAGAGGACCCAGACGGCCTGGGGCTTCCTGTCATGATCGTCCAGGGGCAGAGAAAAAATACCCCTGGCTGAGTAAAGTTTAAAGAGATGATAGATCACAGAAAATAAGCTGCCTTTTGATTATGTCACAGAGCACGCTTGTTTATTATACCAGTTACATAGGATAATATAAAAAACTTGTATTGACATTTACAATGTGGTATAACATTCCAGGTGATGGCTAACTTAACAGTTTTCCTAAGGTGTTCATTATTCATCTATTTACGTTTTTCCTATTTGCAAACAAGGTCTCAGGAAACATGGTTGGTTATATCTCCTTGTGCTAATTTCTAAAGCCTCCCTATGACAGATTCTGAAAGTTCAGTTACAGGAGTAAAATTTTCTCTTTGCCCTCCAAATTGGTTGACTATCTTTAAACTATTTAAATACTCTTTATTGTTTTCATTCTATTAGATTGCTTGAATTTTCTTATTGATTTATAAGCATTCTCATGCATTTTGGAGAATTATCTTCATCATATTTGATGCAAATATTTTCTCCCAGTGTCACATTTCACTTGAGACATTTTCTAAGTCTATACATTTTTAAACTTGTGTTAATTTCAAATTTACCCATCTTTTTCTATATTTTTATAGTTATTGAACTAAATTCTAGCATTCTTTTTTACATGCTAACAATTTTATTCATGTGTGTGCATATGTGTCTGGGATTTTAATATATCTTACATTCATTTTGTGAGTTTTATACGTTAGCTATTTAACATGTAGAACCAGGACTCCCAATTTCTTCACCACCTCTTTCTATCTCCACTGATTTCAAACATTAGTGCATCTTATAACTCTAAGATATACAAAGATCTGTTTCTAGATGTTTTAGTCTCTTCCATCTATTTGTATATTCTTAAGGAAAATCTGACTTCTTTAATGATTAGAGCTTCATAAATTTGACATCAGATGGTTAAAGTTCATTCTTTTGATCATCTTTTTCAAAATCGCATGGCTGTCCACAACCATTTATCTTCTATTTGAATTTTAGAATCTGCTTGCCGATTTCCATAATAATCTCATTGCAAATTTGATTACATTAAATTTTTAGATAATTTGGGGGAGAAGGAACATCTTTAAAATAGATCTTCCCAGCCATTAACATTAAGTCATCCTTCCCTTATATTCAAATCTAAATTTATTAAATGTTAGATTTTCCAAGAAATTTTGTCATTATTCTTAGACTTATATACTCCCAGCTGTTGTATTTTATAGATTGTTTTTGTTATTTTAAACAAAGTGCATTGTACTTGGTTATTGCTAGTGTAGAGAAAAGCTTTTGAATATTAATCTTGTATCTGACCAATCTGTTGAAATCTTATATCAATATTAATGTATTGTTAATTGATTACTTAATTGTTAATAGAGCCTCTTGAATTATTTAAAGTAGTTAATCATATCATTTTCAAGTAAAGGCACTTTTGTTTTTTCCAACTTTATTTCCTCCCTTTTCTCTCTTGCTAATTGGCTAAAACACATAGTTAAAAAAATAGTAAACATTTTTATATTTCCTAACTTTAAAGGTAGTGCTTATGTTTAACCAATACTTTGTATGTCTGCTGTAATTTTTTGATATTTACTTCTATCCCTAGCTTATTATTTCATCATGATATGATGATAGATTTTTTTATGCTTTTGATGGCTATTATGAGAAATAAATGGTTTTACTGTGTTAATGTATGAAATTACAGTAATAGATTTTATTATATAGAAACTCCCAAATTTACATCTCCAGTCCTGAATTTTTCCTTGACCTCTTAACTTGTTATAATTAACTGCTTCTTGAGAGCTCCACTGGAATGAACAATAGACTTTGCAAGCTTAAATACAAAACCAAACTTTTGATTTTAGCAAATGGCCCTTCCATCCATGTTCCATCCACCAGGTCCTCAGGAAAAAACACTGAAGTCATCCTCTGCTTCTTGCTTTCTCTAATATATCATATTCAATCCACTAGAGAATCTTAAAATTCACTTTCAAAACATGTCTGGAATTTCAGCCATCTCCACTTTTATCCCTCTAGCCCAAACCACCAACATTTCTCACCTGGATAATTTCACTTGTTTTCAGCTGATTTCCCACATTTCCATGTTTGTTCCCTTCAATCTGTTCTCAAACCAACCACCCCCAGGATCCTCATGGTGTCTACTGCTCAAAATGTTCATTCCCCGGAGGCTTTGATTAAAATCCAAAATCATTGCTTGGCTTGCAAAACACAGTCTGATCCATGACACTTTTCAGTGTCTTCTACCCGCTTCTTCTTGGTCATTGGGTTTCAACATAAGTCACCTTGCTATCCTTTCACTCCACCCCCTAAGCTCCATGTTACCACACTCCCAACTCAGGGACTTTGCAGTTGCTGTTCCTCTGCATGGAAAGTTATTTCCACAGATACTCATATGGTTCCCTCCCTCATTTTATTCAGGTCTCTCCTGAAATATCACTCTGCGAGAAGAGCCTTCTTTGACTACCCAGTCTCAATTGGCCCATATTCATCATTTTCTATTTCTTTATCCTGCTTTGATTTTCATCACCACCTGACATTACATTATATATTTTAATCTTCTTCATTGCTTATGTCTCCAATTATAATGAGAATTCCATAAGGAAATTTTCTGTCTATTTTACTCACTGATATATTCCCACTGACTAGAGAAAATTAAAATGTATCCAGACCTTGCCACATGTCCCCTCTAGAGGTGGGAAAACCACCCCCATTTAAGAACCACTGTGTTAAAGGCTTACACTAGAATAAAGGTCTCAAATCAGTAATCTAAGCTTCCACCTGAAAAAATGAGTGACAGTAATGAAACGCACACAGAAAAATACGATAGAAAAAGTCAACAAAACCAAAAGCTGATTATTTGGGAAAAAAGATAAAATACAATTGATAAGCCTCTAGTTAGACTAACCAAGGGAAAAAAAGAGAAGATATAAATGACCACCATTAGGAGAAAAAGAGGGAATACAACTAGAGACCCATAAATAAAGATAAATATCTGTTATAATATTATTATTAGACAGAACAGACTTCAGGACAAGGAATGTGTTTCCCAAAGATACAGAAGAATAAGACAAGCAAATACAAATCCTAGATATGTATGTATGCAGTAACAGGCTTTCAAAATGCACAAAACGACATTTTGTGAATCTCTTTGCTGTCCATCTGAAACTATCATAACATTGTTCGTCTGCTATACTCCGATATAAAATACAAAGTTTAAAAGACAAAATTAAAGTTGGAGATTGTAACGTTCCTATTCAATACTTGATAGAACAAGTAGACAGAAAATCAAGACATAGAGGATATGAACATCTACCAACTTAATTTCATTGACATTTATAGACACTCTACCCAAATTAAGAGAATGTTTGTATCTTCAAATATTCAGAGAATAATCACCAAAATAGACAACATGTTGGACAATAAAAGAATTGCTAATAAATTTAAAAGGACTGAAATCAGAATTAAGTTAGCAATAAAAAAACAGATATTTGGAAAATCAAGTACTTGGAAAATTGGACAAGACTCCTATGCAACCTATATACAAAGCAGAAGTCCACAGGAAAAATTAGAAAATATATTTAACCTGAATGAAAATAAAATTATAATAGATTAAAACCATGTGGAATATAGTCCTTAAAAGGAAATCTATAGTTTTAAATACTTGTATTTGAAAATACTTGTATTTGAAAAAAATCTAAGCTTTCACTTTAAAAATTTAGAAAAAGAAAAGCAAATTAAAATAAAAGAAAGAAGAAAATGGGAATTTTAAAAGATAAGAGCTATCAGAATTCGAGTAAACAAAAAAATAAGGCATAAAATAATAAAACGAAAAGTTTTCTTTTAAAAAAAATCAGTAAATTTGATGAAACTCTAGCTTTGATGATCAAGAAAAAAGATGAGAAGCAAGGATTAACAAGAATATGAATGAAAACGGAGGTACCACATTGTACCCTACAGGCTTAAAAGGATAATATGGGGATATTACCCACAACTTTATGAAAGATAAATTACTAAAACTGACTAAGGTAGAAATGGAAAATCTGAGTAGCTCTATGCCCCTATGAAAGATATTGAAATCATCAATTAAAAACCTTACCAGAAAGAAAACTCCAGGCCCAGAAGGCTTCTCTGGTCAATTCCATAAAACATTTTATAAATTCTATCAAACGGTGGCGGAGGAGGCCGGAGAGCACTTGGCGGCAGCGGCGGCGGCGGTGGCTGGACCGGCGGCGGCAGCCGCAGCAGCAGCTACACACTCCCTGTGCCGAAGCGCTGCCACACAAGCCCCTCGGGCCGCCCACCGCCCCGGAGCTGCCTGACCCTGCGGGCGCCTCCTTCAGCCTCCAGCCCCGGCAGCGCCCCCAGCCGTCCTCCGACTGGCCCTCGACCTTCTGCGCCAGCCGCAGCCTCAGCCCCAGCCTTAGGCACAGCTCCTGGCACAACCCTAGCCCCCACTGCAGCTCCTCCAGACACAGTCTCTACGCCGACATCCTGGAAGCTGGGGTGCTCTTGTCCAAAATCAACTCGCTTGCCCACTTGCGCCCGGCGCCCCGCAACGACCTGCACTCCACCAAGCTGGCTCCGGGCAAGAAGAAGGAGCCCCTGGAGTCGCAGTACCAGGTGGGCCCGCTCCTGGGCAGCGGCGGCTTCGGCTTGGTGTACTCAGGCATCCGTGTCACTGACAACTTGCCGGTGGCCATCAAGCACGTGGAGAAGGACCGGATTTCCCACTGGGGAGAGCTGCCTGCTGGCACCCGAGTGCCCATGAAAGTGGCTCTGCTGAAGAAGGTGAGCTTGGGCTTCTCCGGCGTCCATTAGGCTCCTAGATTGGTTTGAGAGGCCCGACAGTTTCGTCCTGATCCTGGAGAGGCCGGAACCGTTGCAAGACCTCTTTGACTTTATCACGGAAAAGGGGGGCGGGGCGGGGGGGTGGGCTGCAGGAGGAGCTGGCCTGCAGCTTCTTCTGGCAGGTGCTGGAGGCGGTGGGGCCCAGCCACGACTGCAGGGTGCTTCACCGCGACATCAAGGGCGAGAACGTCCTTACCAACCTCAAACGCGGCGAGCTCAAGCTCATCGACTTCGGGTCGGGGGCACTGCTCAAGGACACCCTCTACACGGACTTCGATGGGACCCGACTGTATCCTCCATAGTGGATCTACCATGGCAGACAGCCATCTGGTCTCTGGGGATCCTGCTGTATGACGTGGTCTGTGGAGATATTCCCTTTGAGCAAGATGAGGAGAGCCTTAGGGGCCAAGTTTTCTTCAGGCAGCGGGTCTCTTCAGAGTGTCAACATCTCATTAGATGGTGCTTGGCCTTGAGGCCATCAGATCAGCTATCCTTCGAAGAAATCCAGAACCAGCCGTGGATACAAGATGTCCTCCTGCCCCAGGAAACTGCTGAGATCAGCTTCAAAGCCTGTCGCAGGGGCCCAGCAAATAGCTTCTCCGACAGGTTCGTCCCTCCCTGTCAAATGCTCAAGGGAGGGGAAGTGTCTCCAGCTTCCCAAGTACCAGTGGCACTTATTTTCAAGCAGTACAGTGCTTGATACAGAAACATTTACAACTCATTCCAGACCCTAGGCTCCTGGAGGCTGCTTCCCAAAAGGGAGGAAGAGATTCCACTCCACTCCACTCCAGGCGTCCTAGGCCTCCACTCCTCCCCTAGAAGCTTGCCTTCTCACCTATGTCCAGCATTGGTGGACGCTGCAAAATCCCAGGGGTGGGCGGCGGTGGAGAAGTGGGAGTAGGTAAGGATCCTACCATGCACCTGTTCGCTTCATCAGGAGTTCTGCTGAATGACGGGCAGGGGGGATGTGTGTTGGGGTGGGTTAGGACTAGCACCATTTTAAGTCCCTGTCACCTCTTCTGACTTTCTGAGGCCTTCTGTGGGGACTCTGGCTGTGCTGGGAGAAATACTTGAACTTGCCTCTTTTACCTGCTACTTCTCCAAAAATCTGCCTGGGTTTGGTTCCCTCTATTTACCCCTCCCTGCTTCCCCCCCATCTTTCATATGAGAGGTGCCATGGAAGAGGCTACAAGGCCAAACACTGAGCCACCTGCCCCTTTTCCACCTTTAGTAAAACTCCCAAGTGAATTGGTCTTCCTTTTTGGTTTTTACTTAGCTGTTTCTAAGTTAAGACCTCACTGCTACTGCTGCTAAGTCACTTCAGTCATGTCTGACTCTGTGCGATCCCATAGACGGCAGCCCACCAGGCTCCCCCGTCCCTGGGATTCTCCAGGCAAGAACACTGGAGCGGGTTGCCATTTCCTTCTCCAATGCATGAAAGTGAAAAATGAAAGTGAAGTCGCTCAGTCGTGTCCGACTCTTAGCGACCCCATGGACTGCAGCCTACCAGGCTCCTCCGTCCATGGGATTTTCCAGGCAAGAGTACTGGAGTGGGGTGCCATTGCCTCACACACACACACAAATGCACAAACAAAGCAAATCAACAGAAAAACTGTACATGTGTGTACAGTTGGCACGGCAGCGTGCAAAAGGATTGTAGTTGATCTAATTCTTTTTTAATGTTGCCTTTTAAGTTATTTTACCTGGTTTGTTTTTTTTCCCCCTTGGAAAGATGATGCACTTTCTAACCTGGAGCTCAATGTTATATATTTATTTATTTGTTTGGTTCCCTTCCTGCTCCAAGCTTCCATGGCTGCCGCCATAGTTTTCTTTTCTCTCCTTTCCTCCTCTGACTTGGGGATCTTTTGGGGAGGGCTGCGATGCTTGCTCTGTTGGTTTGTAGAGGGACGGGGACTCAGGTGGGACAGCTGCGGCAGCTCCCTGACTGCTGCAGGGGGACCCCTCGCTGGCTTACCCAAGTGGGCGTGGGTCCATGGGTAATGGGGGAGGGGCGTTGCTGACTTGTGTATATAGACTAGATATATGAAAAGCAGTTCTGGATGGTGTGCCTCCCAGAGCCTCTCTGGGGCTGTGTTCTGAGCAGCATGTAGCCTGCTGGTTTTATCTGAATAAAATATGGTACAAGGGAATAAAAGAGATCTTATTTTTTTAATATACTTGGCATTTTTTGAATAAAATGCCTTTTGTCTTAAAAAAAAAAAAAAAAAACTTCCCAGAAAGAAAACTCTAGGCCCAGAAGTCTTCTCTGGTAAATTCTATAAAACATTTAGGAAGGAATAATACCAATACCATACAAACTGTTACAAAAATTTGAAGAGGAGGAAATACTAAGCAATTCATTTTGCAAGGTCATCATTGCCCTTATACCAAATCCAAACAAAAATATTCCAATGGAAAAAAATAAAAAACTAGACACCAATATCCCTTGAGAACAAAAGTTTTAAAATTCTTAGCAAAATATTAGCAAATTTAATTCAGTCATAAGTCAAAATTATAATACACGATGACCAGTCAGGATTTACACTGCTGGGAAGAGAATTTGCAGAGACCCTACTCTCCCCAGTCTCTGGAACCTATACCTGTGCATGCCAGGCTGCTCTCTGGCCCTCCCCCCTAGGGTACCCCTAGATCCCACTCCCAGACTTTCACTCTGTCACCACTCATCAGTGAAATTTGATCAAGGGCTTCCCTGGTGGCTCAATGGTAGAGAATCTACCTGCCAATGCAGGAGACGTGGGTTTGATCCCTGGGTCAGAAGGGATCTCCTGGAGAAGAAAATGACAATCCACTCCAGAGTTCTTCCTTGGGAAATACCATGGACAGGGGAGCCTGGCAGGCTACAGTCCTTGGAGTTACAAAAGGTTCTGACGAGACTTCTCAACTAAAAAAAAAAAACAAAATTTGATCAATGCTTTCTAATCTGTGGACAAATGGTACTTAAAAGTTCAAGAACAATCTTGTTCAAAAAGCACCAGCCTTCTTTTTCTTCATCCCAACCATATGCCTGATCCAGCTCTACCAAAGCAGCTCTTAAATCTTTTTTTTTTCCTTTAAAATCCCGAGTGATTTTCTTTTCTTTTTTTTATTGGAGTATAATTGCTTTACAATGTTGTGTTGCTGCTGCTGTTAGGTCGCTTCAGTTGTGTCCAACTCTTTGCGACCCCATGGACTGCAGCCTACCACGCTCCTCCGTCCCTGGGATTCTCCAGGCAAGAACACTGGAGTGGGGTGCCATCGCCTTCTCCTCAATGTTGTGTTAGCTTCTGCAATACAGCAAAGTGAATCAGCACCAAACTGAGAGGTTTCCAGGGCTGGGAGGAGAAAGAGAGGGATGACAGTCCTGGCTTAATGGTTAGAGTTTCTGTTGGGTGATGAGTAAGCTTTGCAAATAGTAGCGATGGTTGCACAGTACTGTGAATGCAATTCATGCCATAGAATTGTATATCTAAATATGACTGAAATGCCAAACATTATGTCAAATAAAATCTTTTTAAAAAGCAACAGCTTTCATCCCTTGGTGTATTCGACCAAGGTCTCCTCACTTCCTGTCCTGCACCAACACACTTTACCCCACTCTCCTTTTTTCAGCTTCACTGACATACAATTGACAAGCCACATGGCCAGATTTTTAAAGTGTGAAAAAATAAATAAATAAATAAAGTGTGCACCCTGATGACTTAATCTACATATGCATTGTGAAAGGCTTCTCCTCCATCAAGGTAATTATAGGTCCATCACCTCACATATTTACCTTTTCTTGTGTGAGAACGTTCAAGTTCTACTCTTAGTGAGTTTCAGTTATATAATAGTGTTACCAGTTTTAGTCACCATGTTACCTGTGAGAGCCTCAGACCTTGTTTATCCTACAACTGAAACTGTGCTCCCTCTGTGCCAGCCTCTCCCCATTTCCCACCTCCCCACTCCTTGGCAACCACCTTTCTACTCTGTTTCAAATCAGTTTGAGGGGTTTTGTTGTTGTTTACTTTTTTCGATTCCACAGGTCAACTTGAAAAAATAGCCACAACCTACAAGTTGAGAGTTACGTTTTATTTGGTGTGAATTTTTAGGACTTCAAGGCTAGGAGATAGCATCTCAAGTAATCCTGAGAGAACTGCTCCAAGGAGGCAGGGAAGGAGCCAGGTTATATAAAAGTTTTGCAACAAAGGACAGAGAGTCTGAAAATCAAAAGATGATTGTTAAAGAAAATCAGATATCCCAAGCTAAGGAATTTAGCACTCTCCGTGTATGGGAAGAGGAAAAGTCCACTCACTGCAATTATTCCTTTCATATGCATTTTAGCTATCCTGGGCAGTGTCCTGAGTTTTGTGTGTGTGTTTCACATCCTGAGCTGCCTCTGGGCTCACTGTAGGAGTGGCTACAGTCCTGAAGGCTGTTAGTTCCTGGATACTCTCCTACTTCCAGAGTGCCCTTAGGGCTCAGAAACCCACAAGGGAAGGCTGAAATCACTGCTGACTGTGACATCCTTGTTTACTGATATGGCAGGGAATACTCCAATTCTCACATGTATAAGTACACAGGCTTTATCTTTAATTGTCTGGCTTATTGCACTAAAATAATTTCCTCCAGTTTCATTCCCATTGCTGAAAATGATAAAATTTCCCTTTCAAGGCTGAATAATATTCCATTATACTTATATAATAATATATGCAATAATACAAAGACTATATAAATAATATATAAAATGTATATACAAATAATATATACATTTATATATATTATACATATATAATACATATATAATATATATAAGTATATATAATGTATATTTTATATATTATTTTATATAGTTTTTGTATTATTGCATATATTATTATATAAGTATAATGGAATATTATTCAGCCTTGAAAGGGAAATTTTATCATTTTCAGCAATGGGAATGAAACTGGAGGAAATTATTAAGGCTGTATATTGTCACCCTGTTTATTTAACTTATATGCAGAGTACATCATGAGAAACGCTGGACTGGAAGAAACAAAAGCTGGAATCAAGATTGCCGGGAAAAATATCAATAACCTCAGATATGCAGATGACACCACCCTGATGGCAGAAAGTGAAGAGGAACTCAAAAGCCTCTTGATGAAAGTGAAAGCGGAGAGTGAAAAAGTTGGCTTAAAGCTCAACATTCAGAAAACGAAGATCATGGCATCTGGTCCCATCACTTCATGGGAAATAGATGGGGAAACAGTGGAAACAGTGTCAGACTTTATTTTTCTGGGCTCCAAAATCACTGCAGATGGTGACTGCAGCCATGAAATTAAAAGACGCTTACTCCTTGGAAGGAAAGTTATGACCAACCTAGATAGCATGTTCAAAAGCAGAGACATTACTTTGCCAACAAAGGTTCGTCTAGTCAAGGCTATGGTTTTTCCAGTGGTCATGTATGGATGTGAGAGTTGGACTGTGAAGAAGGCTCAGCACTGAAGAATTGATGCTTTTGAAGTGTGGTGTTGGAGAAGACTCTTGAGAGTCCCTTGGACTGCAAGGAGATCCAACTAGTCCATTCTGAAGGAGATCAACCCTGGGATTTCTTTGGAAGGAATGACGCTAAAGCTGAAACTCCAAGTACTTTGGCCGCCTCATGCGAAGAGTTGACTCATTGGAAAAGACTCTGATGCTGGGAGGGATTGGGGGCAGGAGGAGAAGGGGATGACAGAGAATGAGATGGCTGGATGGCATCACTGATTCGATGGACGTGAGTCTGAGTGAACTCCGGGAGTTGGTGATGGACAGGGAGGCCTGGCACGCTGCGATTCATGGGGTCGCAAAGAGTCGGACACGACTGAGCCAATGATCTGATCTGATCTGATATAAAATGTATATATACACATTGTTTTCTAGAGTCATTCATCTGTGGACAAAACATAGGTTCTTGCCTTACCTTGCTAATAGTGCTAATGCTAAGTCGCTTCAGTTGTGTCCGACTCTTTGAGACCTTAGGGACTGTAGCATTCCAGGATCCTCTGTCCATGGGATTCTCCAGGGAAGAAAACTGGAGTGGGTTCGCCATGCCCTCCTTCAAGAGATATTCCCCATCCAGGGATGGAACCCATATCTCTTAAGTCTCCTGCATTGGCAGAGAGATTCTTTACTACGAGAGCCACCTGCCTTAACCTCAGTTCAGTTCAGTTCAGTTCAGCCGCCCAGTCCTGTCTGACTCTTTGCGGCTCCATGAATCACAGCACCCCAGGCCTCCCTGTCCTTCACCAACTTCCAAAGTTCATTCAAACTCATGTCCATCGAGTCAGTGATGCCATCCAGCCATCTCATCCTCTGTCATCCCCTTCTCCTCCTGCCCCGAATCCATCCCAGCATCAGAGTCTTTTCCAATGAGTCAACTCTTCGCATGAGGTGGCCAAAGTACTGGAGTTTCAGCTTTAGCATCAGTCCTTCCAAAGAACACCCAGGACTGGTCTCCTTTAGGATGGACTGATTGGATCTCCTTGCAGTCCAAGGGACTCTCAAGAGTCTTCTCCAACACCACAGTTCAAAAGCATCAATTCTTCGGCACTCAGCCTTCTTCACAGTCCAACTCTCACATCCATACATGACCACAGGAAAAACCATAGCCTTGACTAGATGGACCTTTGTTGGCAAAGTAATGTCTCTGCTTTTCAATATGCTATCTAGGTTGGTCATAACTTTCTTTCCAAGGAGTAAGTGTCTTTTAATTTCATGGCCACAATCACCATCTGCAGTGATTTTGGAGCCCCCCAAAAGAAAATCTGACACTGTTTCCACTGTTTCCCCATCTGTTTGCCATGAAGTGATGGGACCAGATGCCATGATCTTCATTTTCTGAATGTTGAGCTTTAAGCTAACTTTTTCACTCTCTGCTTTCATTTTCATCAAGAGGCTTTTGAGTTCCTCTTCACTTTCTGCCATCAGGGTGGTGTCATCTGCATATCTGAGGTTATTGATATTTCTCCTGGCAATCTTGATTCCAGCTTGTGCTTCTTCCAGCCCAACATTTCTCATGATGTACTCTGCATATAAGTTAAATAAGCAGGGTGACAATATACATCCTTGACGTACTCCTTTTCCTATTTGGAACCAGTCTGTTGTTCCATGTCCAGTTCTAATTGTTGCGTCCTGACCTGCATGCAGGTTTCTCAAGAGGCAGGTCAGGTGGTCTGGTATGCCCATCTCTTGAAGAATTTTCCACAGTTTGTTGTGATCCACACAGTCAAAGCCTTTGGCATAGTCAATAAGGCAAAAATAGATGTTTTTCTGGAACTCTCTTGCTTTTTCCATGATCCAGCGGATGTTGGCAATTTGGTCTCTGGTTCCTCTGCCTTTTCTAAAACCAGCTTGAACATCTGAAAATTCATGGTTCAAGGATTGCTCAAGCCTGGCTTGGAGAATTTGAGCATTACTTTACTAGCGCATGAAATGAGTGCAATTGTGTGGTAATTTGAGCATTCTTTGGCATTGCCTTTCTTTGGGATTGGAATGAAAACTGACTTTTTCCAGGCCTGTGATCACTGCTGAGTTTTCCAAATTTGCTGGCATATTGAATGCAGCACTTTCACAGCATCATCTTTCAGGATTTGAAAGAGCTCAACTGGAATTCCATCACCTCCACTAGCTTTGTTCGTAGTGATGCTTTCTAAGGCCCACTTGACTTCACATTCCAGGATGTCTGGCTCTAGGTCAGTGATCACACCATCATGATTATCTTGATCGTGAAGCTATTTTTTATACAGTTCTTCTGTGTATTCTTGCCACCTCTTCTAATATCTTCTGCTTCTGTTAGGTCCATACCACTTCTGTCCTTTATTGAGCCCATCTTTGCATGAAATGTTCCCTTGGTATCTCTAATTTTCTTGAAGAAATCTCTAGTCTTTCCCACTCTGTTGTTTTCCTCTATTTCTTTGCATTGATCGCTGAGGAAGGCTTTCTTATCTCTCCTTGCTATTCTTTGGAACTCTGCATTCAGATGCTTATATCTTTCCTTTTCTACTTTGCTTTTCACTTCTCTTCTTTTCACAGCTATTTGTAAGGCCTCCTCAGACAGCTATTTTGCTTTTTTGCATTTCTTTTCTATGGGTATGGTCTTGATCCCTGTATCCTGTACAATGTCACAAACCTCTGTCCATAGTTCATCAGGCACTCTATCAGATCTAGTCCTTTAAATCTATTTCTCACTTGTACTGTATAATCATAAGGGATTTGATTTAGGTCATACTTGAATGGTCTAGTGGTTTTCCCTGCTTTCTTCAATTTAAGTCTGAATTTGGCAATAAGGAGTTCATGATCTGAGCCACAGTCAGCTCCTGGTCTTGTTTTTGCTGACTGTATAGAGCTTCTCCATCTTTGGCTGCAAAGAATATAATCAATCTGATTTCGGTGTTGACCATCTGGTGATGTCCATGTGTAGAGTCTTCTCTTGTGTTGTTGGAAGAGGGTGTTTGCTATGACCAGCGCTTTCTCTTGGCAAAACTCTATTAGCCTTTGCCCTGCTTCATTCTGTGTTCCAAGGCCAAATTTGCCTGTTACTCCAGGTGTTTCTTGACTTCCTACTTTTGCATTCCAGTCCCCTATAATGAAAAGGACATCTTTTTTGGGTGTTAGTTCTAAAAGGTCTTGTAGGTCTTCATAGAACCGTTCAGCTTCTTCAGCGTTACTGGTTGGGGCATAGACTTGGATTACTGTGATATTGAATGGTTTGCCTTGGAAACAAACAGATCATTCTGTCATTTTTGAGATTGCATCCAAGTACTGCGTTTCAGACTCTTTTGTTGACCATGATGGCCACTCCATTTCTTCTAAGGGATTCCTGCTCACAGTAGTAGATATAATGGTCATCTGAGTTAAATTCACCTATTCCAGTCCGTTTTAGTTCACTGATTCCTAGAATTTCAATATTCACTCTTGCCATCTCCTGTTTGACCACTTCCAATTTGCCTTGATTCGTGGACCTAACATTCCAGGTTCCTATGCAATATTGCTCTTTACAGCATCAGACCTTGCTTCTATCACCAGTCACATCCACAACTGGGTATTGTTTTTGCTTTGGCTCCATCCCTTCATTCTTTCTGGAGTTATTTCTCCACTGATCTCCAGTAGCATATTGGGTACCTACCAACCTGGGGAGTTCCTCTTTCAGTATCCTATCGTTTTGCCTTTTCATACTGTTCATGGCATTCTCAAGGCAAGAATACTGAAGTGGTTTGCCATTCCCTTCTCCAGTGGACCACATTCTGTCAGACCTCTCCACCATGACCCGCCCACCTCAGATGGCCCCACACCCGCCCAAGGCTGTGGTCTGTGTGATCAGATTGACTAGATTTTTTGAATGCTGAATTTTTTTTTTTTTCTTCCAATTTTATTTTATTTTTTAAACTTTACATAATTGTATTAGTTTTGCCAAATATCAAAATGAATCCGCTATACATGTGTTCCCATCCCGAGTTAGACAAGGCTGTGGTCTGCATCATGCATCGAACCTGGACTGGCAGATTGACTAGTTTTCTGTGATTATGGTTTCAGTCCATCTGCCCTCTGATGCCCTCTCGCGACACCTACTGTCTTATTTGGGTTTCTCTTATCTTGGACATGGGGTATTTCTTCATGGCTGCTCCAGCAAAGCACAGCTGCTGCTCCTTACCTTGGACGAGGGATATCTCCTCACTGCCACCCTTCCTGACCTTGAACGTGGAGTAGCTCCTCTAGGCTCTCCTGCACCCGCGCAGCCACCGCTCCTTGGATGTGGGATTGCTCCTCCTAACTTGGAACAACGATTTCCTTATTGTAAATAATGCTGCAATGAACATGTATCTCTATCCATTTTAACCTTTATTTTTCCTCCTAAAAACACACTAATTGCAGAAATTTTGGAAAATTGAACAGCACAAAGTAACCATCATGTTCCTATCAATCAGGGATTGATTGATGACTGGTCATATTTTATATATAAGCAAATTCATGCTATTTTCTGAGTATTATGCTTGGAAAGAAATTTCTAACCCCCAAATGATAAAGAACTAATTTGCTTTCCCTAATATTTAAGGCACTTCCCAAGAACCATTTATTTCATAAATAACACTACCTGTGTCATACAATAAATAACTTTATAGATTAGGTTCTATTATAATCTTATTATTCTCTTCCATAGACCTAATTTTCTATCACACAATATTGAGCAATGTGACTTCATAATATGTTCTAATATCTGATGGTGCAAGATTTCCCTAAATATTTTTCTTTTACAACCTATCTTATTTCACATGTTTATTCTTCTAGATGAAATATAAAAATGTATATTTTCAGTTTATTCTTCTAGATTAAATATAAAAATATATTTTTTTCAGTTTGCCAAAATTTCATTCAGAAGACTTATTGAGATTGAATTACATCTATAGATTGACTCAATACTGTATTTCCATTCCCAGTTTAGATGGCCTGTTTTATTTTTCTCCCACTCTCTCTTTTGTGATATGTAGTATAGTTTTAATATCAATATTTTGCTAATTTTCTTAAACAAATGATAAAGCACTTAACATAGTGTTATCTTCCTTAATAAAATTTTGAAATTCCTGCCTTTGTTTGAACCTTGATAAGACTTTAGAGGAAAATATTCTATGAGCTTTATGTTTGTGCCTGCTATTGATTGATTGATTAAGAATGAGTGCACTTAGGGTTGTGACTTCAAAGACTTACTGTGCTTTCATCTCATAAGTCCGAATTTGTAGTGATATCATCTTATTTTCTATTGTCAATAATTCAGCTTACTGGGGTTTTTTTGCATTTGCTATTTCTACTTCAAATTAGAGGGTATAGATGGAGTTTTTTACTGTGTATTCTAATACACACTATTTAATTTCCACATTAATGCATTAATTTCTTAGCAAGAGGTATCTACCATCAGACTATCTCTAACAGAAATTCCTCAAGATCTGTGCTATGCACCTTTAAACTCTGATAGCCTTCTGACCATTTTATTTAGTGCTGGGAGAGAAGGTCTGAAGCCTAGAAGCAAATCATCCTATTTTCCAAGACTGCTGTTTAGAGGCAACTTTGTGCCCAGTTTGATTTGACATCCCAACTAGCCTGCTCATTCTTCATGTTGCAACCCATCCCACCCCTCCTGGGGGAGACCTTCCCCATTGCTCCCTATGAGGCTCAGTTTCTGCCAACAGGCCCTTCTTGCATCCTGAATATCCTTTAGAATGACACTCCTTCCCCCTCAGAATGTAAGGTCCATGAGATCCAGTACTGCCTCAGCCTGGTTTGCCACCACCTCTCCAGGGTGTAGCCTGACACGTGATTATTAGTGGGCTCTGAATTAGTGAGATCCAGTACTGCCTCAGCCTGGTTTGCCACCACCTCTCCAGGGTGTAGCCTGACACGTGATTATTAGTGGGCTCTGAATGTAAGGTCCATGAGATCCAGTACTGCCTCAGCCTGGTTTGCCACCACCTCTCCAGGGTGTAGCCTGACACGTGATTATTAGTGGGCTCTGAGTGTTTGTGCTCTGACTCCTGGAGGGCAGGGACCTTCCCATTGCTTGTCTCATTTCCCTCCATGCAGTTCTGGATGCAGAACAGATGCCCAATAAATACCACATTTCAGAAAATACATGGGATTGATTAGTTTTCCATTTCCCAGTTACACTAATCTGTTCCAGGGATCCTTGGAAACTGAATTTTTATTTCCTTTCCTTTTCTTTAGAATCTGCAACTCAACAGCTGGAACTAACCCCTAAAGGTTATTTGACCTCAAACTCTGACAGTAACATGTTGGGGATATTTCAGGTATATAAATACATATATTTAATGCCAAGAAAATTGATTGTTCTTGTTTCCTTGAGTTCTCCTTAATTGTCACAAATACCTTTTTTTAAAGAGTTCTTCTTTATCTTCACTGTTCACCTGAAACTACCACAACATTGTTAATCAGCTATACACCAATACAAAATGAAAAGTTCCATTTTTGAAAAAAAAAAAAAAGGATTCTTCTTTATACCTAATCTTAATCCTGTTTGCCTCAACGCCACAAATTTGGTCTTTGACTTCCCCCTGGGTATTTTTAGCTATCTCTGCTGTAATTGTTTCTTGGCTAGGGTTTTGTCTGTCTGACAGACAGAAAGACAGACTGTAAGCTCACCCTTAAACTCAGGGAACTCCCTGTTTTCCCTTGAAAAGTTATAGGCAGATCTAGTAAACAGAATTCTTTGCAAAGGCCATGGGATCAAAGAAACTGCACCACAAAATTGTCTCTTGAAGCCATATCATCTTTCCCCTGCAACTTGCAAAGGCCAAGTAGACAATTGCCTACATGGCAGGAAGAATTTCTGACTTTCTTACTTCCAGTTCTCATTTCTGCACAGGTCAAATTCAAGCTCACTACTTTATCTAAGGTGCTGATTTACAGCTCTGAAGACTCCTGTCATATCATGGTCATGATAACTGTCATGAAACTGCCAGCCACAGTCAGCCTTCAACATCTGAGCTTGGATTAGTGATGTTCTGAGTACATGATACTTAGGACTGGTAAGTTTTGAAAGGGGAGAAGCTGCAGAAAATACCTGGAGCTTAGGATGCTCCACATTCAGGTAGGACAGGAAGAGACATACATCATCATGAAATATAAAGAAATCAAGTTTTGTGGAAATAAAATGGGGTTTCATGTAGAGCAAGAGGGACCAAAGTTGAGACAGAGGGGCCTGGAGAAGTCAGCATATATGAGTGAACAAGAAATGACTTATACTCCTAAGGACAAATCTCTTCCATCAGGATAGCCTTCCAGCTGTGTGTTAAGACATTTAATAAGGTGATGCCTTTCTAGTCCCTGGAGGCTTAGTGACCTCATGATGATTCTGTCTTGGAGAGCCCCAGTGACTTTGAAAGAGGATGATCCTCTCTGAAGCTCTCTGACCCAGTATTCTATTAATAGAATGGCTATTCAGGGTGGCCCAGACTACAGGATAAGGAACGTCCACTTCTCTATCACTCACTTAAACAGAGGCTTTTGACAGAATCTTTTAGACCAGGGGCCCCCCAATCTCCAGACCATGGACTAACACTAGTCCATGGCTTGTTAGGAACTGGACCACCCTGTAGGGGGAAAGCCATGGGCATGTGAGCAAATCTTCATCCGTATTTACACCTGCTCCCCATTGCTCATTTTACTGCATTATCACAACATGTTAATAACAGAAGTAAAGTGCACAGTGAATGTAATGCACTTGATTCACCCCCAAACCATCCTTTGCTTCCATCCGTGGAAAAATTGTCCATGAAACTGGTCCCTGGTACCAACAGTGTTGGGGACTGCTGTTTTAGAGTATAGAGCAGCCATCCTCCAATCTCTCTCCTAGGATCCATGTTCCCCACCCGCGCCCCCCACCCCTTCCCAACAGCCCATAGTATCCACGGCTTTCCTTAATTCTTCCATAATTCTCCTATGATTCCGGTGAAGCCAAGCCTTTCCCAGCTCCATGGGTGAAACATGTGACTCAGCTTGAGATCATCAGGATATTCCTTTGCCCAAACCAGCATAACAGTTTTAATGATTAGAACTGACCCTGGTCCCTCCCATCAAGTGGTGTTAGATGCACACTGCCCTGGGGACAGCTGGCAGTCAAGTCACCTCATGAGATGAAGCCACATCTACAAAAGGCGGGGGCTAGAGCCTGGTGATGTGGTTGAGTCTCCAGATCACTCAAGCCTGTGTTGAGTCTGCGGAACCTCTGAACATTTGTTAGCCGATCAATTAGTTAACCAGCAGATTCCCTTCCTGTACAAGCCAGGTGGAGTTGGGTATGTCTCACTTGCAACTGCACGTACTCTATCTGATGAGCATTTCTCTGGGCCCAGGCTCCCAGACTGTCAGTAAATGATTCCTTGACATTTACTGCAGGGTTTGACCGGGATCCTCCCCTCTCCTGAGACCTGGGGTGTGAGCTCTCCCTGGCTGTGGCAGCGACCATTCCTTACACCTAAGATTCCTCCTCTGGGTAGGAGGGGGGCCGGGAGATGCAGACCCAGCATCCCAGGAGCCAACATTGTGCCCCTCCCACCAACTCATCTAGCCACCAGCAACCCTGTCATTTCCCTGCCACTGGGCTGGCTCAGACAAAGCTCTAGTTGAAGAGATTACAGACAGATGCTCTGGCACGAATCAGAGACCCCATGGAAGGAAAGCAGTCAGGTTTTCTCTTAAGCGACAGCCATCATTTTCGGCAGGCAGGGTAATTACAGGTTTGCCCTTCCCAGTGCAAGCTATCTGAAGGTAAAACAATGGTAAGCAGCATGTGCCTGCTTCAAACAAGGAAGGGGAGAGACGGGAGCAGAAGGATTCCATCTCTTTTAATTTATTTTAATAAAGTGAGGGTTTTCCAAAAGGCCAAAGGGTCTCATTTGCCACAATGTGGCTGAGATCTGCCAACAGCTTCCCCAAACCTCCTCTTTCCCTATAATTCAATCAGACCCACAGATGGAAGCACTCAGCCGGCATCTTCTTTCTCTTGGCCTTTTCCGAGTCCTTCCTCTCTCACTGCCTCAGCTGGAGAAGAAGGCTCTCACCCCTCTCAACCTCCTCAACCTCAGTTTTCTCCATTCCGCTGAGCTCCCAGGAGGCTCCCCTCTGTCTGGCCCTCTCTGACCAATCCCTGCCCCACAGCACCTTCTGGATGTTCACAAATAGTGTGGCTCTGTATTTTCCTTTATTTTTACTGCACTCACCTGGTCGTCCAGCTGAGCAGATAGTCCTTGAGGATGGTGCCCTGACCTCTTCTCCTGAGACCCAAGGGGCCATCCCAGCAGATGGTGGGCAGGTAAGAGGGAATGAGCAGCCTCTGAATTATTTCTGAGGAAGACACACTCTTAGAATGAGCAGAAAAAGAAGGCAGGACAATCTTGAACAGACCACCATTGCCATGCTTTCCAACCAGTAATCAAACCTGCCCTTCTGAGCTCTGAAACACACTCACCACCCTAGGAGCTGACTCCCAGACTGGCCCCATCCTCCCCTCCTTGGTCCCAGACATTGCTCCAGACGTCTGAAGCTTTCTTCCAGAGATTTCCTCTCCTCTTCTTTCACAAGTTGCCTCCAAATTTCAAAGCCCAGAAACACAAATACCACCTTATCAGCCTAGCCTAAAGAGCAGAAATAGCAAGAATTTAGTAAAAGTCTTATGCCTCTGGGAGGGGATTTTGGCTCACTTCTAGCAAATGGATGGGTTTGTTTTTTTACCTGGGGCTATGGAAAATGAGTTCCCAGTAAACCAACCCCTGCTGTCACACGGAGGCAGAGTCCTCAGCCATGGTCCCCTCATCAACAGAGAAGAGGACAGCCCTGCCCCTCCTTTCTTCTGTTGGCCCCATCCCTAAGGTTTCATTTTTTAAAAATAAGTTTAATATATTTTTATCAAGTTGGTTATTTATTTATTTGGTCTTAGTCGCAGTACATGAGACACACGTTTCAGCATGTGGGATTTTTCACTGCAGTGCACAGACTGTCTAGTTGTGTTTCACAGGCTCAGTAGTTGTGGGACGCAAGCTTAGTTGCTCCATGACATGTGGCATCTTAGGTCCCCAACCAGGGATCAAACCTCCATTTCCTTCATTTCAAGGTGGATTCTTAATCACTGACCACCAGGGGAGTCCTTTCACAAAGATTTCTTGCTCCCCCCATACAGTTACAGGGAGAAGTAGAACCCACAAGGATACTGTGTGGCCCCCTCTGCTCTTTGATGCAGAGCTCACCCCCAGCTCTGGGGCTTCAAGTGCATATCCTGGGGATCCCCTTTGTAGGCTGGGCCTCCTGATTCCGGGGGCAGGCCAGAGTCCTTCTGCATCATCCAGGGGCCCTCTTGCCCACTCCCCCATATGCACCTGCTTCTTGTGTGGGGCTGAGAATATTGACAATTGATTTCCTTAACAATGACCTCTCTTCTTCCCAGATGTTACTGTTGTTCAGTAGTTAAGTCATGTCCGACTCTTTGTACCCCCATGACCTGCAGCATGCAAGGTTTCTCTGTCCTTCACTATCTCCTTGAGTTTGCTTAAACTCATATCCATTGAGTCGGTAATGTCATCCAATCATCTCCTCCTCTGTTGGCCTCTTCTCCTCCTACCTTCAATCTTTCCCAGTATCAGGGTCTTTTCTAATGAGTTGGCTCTTCACATCAGGTGGCCAAAATATTGGAGATTCAGCTTCAGTATCAGTCCTTCCAATGAATATTTGGGACTGATTTCCTTTAGGATTGCCTGGTTTTATCTCCTTGCAGTCCAAGGGACTCTCAAGAGTCTTCTCCAGGACCACAGTTTGAAAGCATCAATTCTTTGGTGCTCATGACCACTGGAAAAACCACACTTTTGACTATACGGACCTTTGTCGGCAAAGTGATGTCTCTGCTTTTTAATATGCTGTTTAGGTTTGTCATAGCTTTTCTTTCAAGGAGCACAATATTTTAGTTTTATAGCTGCAGTCACCATCTGCAGTGATTTTAGAACCCAAGAAAATAAAATTTGTCGCTGTTTTCACTTTTTCCCCATCTGTTTGTCATGAAGTGATGAGACTGGATGTCATGATCTTCGTTTTTTGAATGTTGAGTTTTAAGTCAGATATTTCACTCTCCTCTTTCACTCTCATCAAGCAGTTCTTTATTCCTCTTCACTTTCCACCATCATAATGTTATCATCTGCATATCTGAGGTTGTTGGTATTTCTTCCTTCCAGTGCCTTCCTCCATAACGTGCAGGGCTGTGTCCAGGAATCTGACAGTGGCTGCAGTCTTGATTGTATTTGAGGAAAGGAGCTTCCCTTCTCCAGGACTGCATCCACAGTTGCCCTCTCTAGTCTGCCACCCATCTCTTCCTTGTCCTGTTTCCCCTGATGTGAAGGACTTTTTTTCAGAAGGGGCTTGTGCCAGATGTACCCCTTATGAGACTGCCATGCCTGCCTCTCTCCATTCAGGGACCCTGGCCCATCTCCCTGTGCCTTGGTTGAAATGTCTACCTCTGAGCATCGCAGACACCCAGCTTGATTCCCACTGTCTTCCATATGAGTAGGACATGTTCCATGAGCCATCCAAACTGGATCCACTCTGAAGAATCAAAAGGGTCCAAGAAGGGCTCACTCTATAACCTAGTTTTGAGAAGCATCTTGCTTTGAATGGGTCAGTTCCTGGCATCATGCTGAATAGACCTTTATGAGGCAACCAAAAACCTAGAGTGGATCCCATGTAAAGGAAAAGGGCCATCACAGAGAGGCAAGTCTGGGTGCTAGAGATTTCAGACACTTCAAATCCATCTATCCCAGGCATTTCTTCCTCAATGTTTAAACACATTCATGCTACAGAGGAAATTGAGTCCATATGCCTGAATTCTTTTAAACCTCAAGCCACCACATGCTGTTTTCTGGACCCGTTTAATTGTCCATGAAACCCCAGAGTTGTCTGAAACATGGAGGGTACCCAGGAGAACCCCACCCCCATCGTTGCTGCAGACTGCACCCTGCCAGAGACAGCCGCCTCTCTGGGCACTGTGGGTGGGCAGACAGATGGGGCTGGGCCAGGACATACTGTTAGAATTGTCAGTCCACATATGTGTCATGCTGACAACTGGTCTAGAATGGGAAGAGCAATCACAGGCTGTTTTGACTTCTTCCAGACTTTGTTTCTGAAGGCAGTCAGTCAGTTCAGTTCAGTCACTCAGTCGTGTCTGACTCTTCATGACCCCATAGGCTGCAGCACACCAGGCCTCCCTGTCCATCACCTACTCCCAAAGCTTGCTCAAACTCACGTCCACCGAGTCGGTGATGCCATCCAACCATCTCATCCTCTGTCATCCCCTTCTCCGCCTGCCTTCAATCTTTCCCAGCATCAGGGTCTTTTCCAATGAGTCAGTTCTTCTCATTAATTGGCCAAAGTATAGGAGTTTCAGCTTCAGCATCAGTCCTTCCAATGAATATTCAGGACTGATTTCCCTTAGAATTGGCTGGTTTAATCTCCTTGAAGTCCAAGAAGGACTCTCAAGAGTCTCCTCCAACATCATAGTTCAAAAGCATCAATTCTTCAGCACTCAGTTTTCTTTATGGTCATACTCTCACATCCATACATGACTACTGGAAATACCATAATTTGACTAGACAGACCTTTGTTGGCAAAGCAATGTCTCTGCTTTTTCATATGCTGTCTAGGTTGGTCATAGCTTTTCTTCCAAGGAGCAAGCGTCTTTTAATTTCATGGCTGCAGTCACCATCTGTAGTGATTTTGAAGCCCAAGAAAATAAAGTCTGTCACTGTTTCCATTGTTTCCCCATCTATTTGCCATGAGATGATGGGACCAGATGCCATGATCTTAGTTTTGTGAAGGAAAATTTACTGCAAATGCATGAACTAAGACTTTGAAGACTTGGTGTTGTCTCAGCTGTGAGAGCTCAGATAAACCACCCAACCTCCCTAATCTCAACTTCTTCCTCTCTCGGCATGCTTCCTCCACTTCCACAGCATGTTGAGATGAGGACTTCCATCCACACCTGGGCCCTCCTTTCCTTCCCTTCAAGTCCTATAGTAGACTGAGCAGGACTTGGTTTTGTGTATCAGAAATGTTCATTCATTGCCCTACAATTTTTACACTGTGTTCATCTGGATTATTATTTTTTACAACACTCAAGGGAAGACAGGTGTTATTAGGACTCCCATTGAGGACAGCCCCAAGTTCCACGGAGACTCAACAATGTGTTCAGGACCTTGTAGCCCATAAAGTGTCAAGGCTGCACTCAAAGCCAGGCCCCTGGCCCTGGCCTTTCCACTCCACCACATGTTTCTCGGCCAGAAACACAGTCAGTACCTCCCAAGGCCATTCTTGGAGACAGTTAGTGCTCAGATGGTGCTGGGAAGGGCACCTCTGCCCCAGCAACTCAGTCGCTCACACTCTCTCACCATTGCAGACCATGCTGTGGTCCAGAGGTACATCCCCATCACTTCTGGAAAGGCATGCGCAGTCCACCTGAGGTTTGTCTTGAGATCAACTCAAATCTTGGTTAATGGAAGCATGTGTCTGGTCCACTGATGGGGGTCCCTTGGGTCAGCCCATTCCCAACCCATGATCAGCAGAATAATGTGAGCCAGGCCTTGATTGTGAGGGTCACATATGATACAAACACAGTGCACTAGTTACAGAAACACAGATTTAAGCAAAAATTCATGGACTCAACCAGACAAGTGATAGGGACATCAGGTCTGATTTGCTTTGGGACTGAAATAAAGCCACTAGTTCTAACTCTCTTATCAAGTCTCTCATTATCACAAGATGCCTATAGTTGCTTCCACTCTGCATGCCATGATTCACATTGCAAAGAAAGAACATCTGCCCTGACACAGATCCTTCTGGTCCAGTTGACTCAAGTAACCATCTTGAACCAATCAGTCTCTCTTGGGGGAATCTGCTGAGGTTACTGGCTCCAGCTTAAGTCCTGTGGTGGGGCCAGTTTAAAGGAGGATGGAACCATTCAAACACAGGGGCTGAGAGGACAGAGGGAGAGTTCTCCAAGGGAAATTAAGATGTGATCACTAACAGACAAGCAAACATAGCCAGGCAGACAAAAGTCCAAATATCAACCTGAGGCACAAGAAAACTCTCATTCTTTCTCTAATGCAATAGTTGGCGAATATTTCCTGCAAACGGCCAGATACTAAATATTTTAGGTTTTGCCGGCCATAAGGTCTCTCGAAACTACTCAGCTCTGCCATGGTGGTGTGAAATCAGCTAGACAACACGTAGATGAATGAGCGTCACTGTGTTTCAACAAAACTTTATTTAGGAACAGTAAAATTTGAATGTCACATAATTTTCACGTGTCACAAAATATTATTCTCCTTTTGAGTTTTTAAACCTTTTAAAAAATTTAAAAAGTGTTCTTCACTCATAGGACTACATGAAAACAGACAGCAGGCTGAATTTTGCTGGAGGAAGGAGTGTTTGGCCGATCCTCACTCCTAAAGGAGGGTTGTCAGGAGGTGGGGAACAAGGGTGAGGACTTTTATGTGATCAAAGGGCATGAGGTCCAGAAAAAATCATGCATCTATGAAACACGAATAAGAATGAGCTTGAAGAAATCATTGGAATGAAGTGAAATTCTCAGTCCACTTAGCGATTTACCTATATCTTTTCCCACACTAATTTACAGAGAGAAGTCTATTAATCATTCTGGGTGCAGAAAGGAAATCGCATTCTCAGCATAAACATAAATTATCAGCCTAAAACTCAAATTCCTTCCGAGGGATGGGGCACGCTAAAAGTTTTGAATAGCTCAAATAGAACAAATGGATGAGAGGAGATAATGCATCTTTTGAAATACAAACCTGAAAAGACGTTATGCTCAATTACACTGACAAAAGATTTGGGATCCAGCAATATCCTCTGTGGAATTCGGCAGCTAAACAGGAATGCTAAATCACAGACTCTAACTTAAGCAAGAGTAATCTAGCATAAGCCACATTACATGCGCATCCGCTGGGAGCCTGAATCTGCTCTGATGTTTACAAAATGCCTTTCTCCATCTCTATTAGAAGGTGGGCTCACCTGCTAAGACCCCTGTGCCTCCAAGTTCCCAAACTGAGCAGTGGGGTGATTTGGAAAGAAAGCAGAGTTAAGGAGGGTGGTGAGGAGGACAGACATGCTAAGGGGGAGTCTGTACTCTTCAGAGGGAGAAGTTTCAGCTCCAAGAAGCAGTGCTGGGGAGAGAAGATGCCAGGAAAGGAAATGGACAGAATTCTATGACCAGGAAGAAAAAGAACTGGCGTGTGGTTGGAAGTCCATAGTATCACCCTGGGCACAAGCAGGGAAAACTGACACTCAGCTCCTGTGACCCCCATCCCACCCCTGATCTCCACTTCTGAAGTTAGAACAGGTCTCTACAGACCAGACTGCAGGTCCCAGATGGAGCACGGATGACCTCATGTGCTTCCCCAACATCGGCAGCACAGTTGGTGCTCGGTAGGTATTTAACACCCAGGCAACAAGGTCTGGAGATGGGTGTGTGTTAAGTCATCAGAAGAATAGAAAAGAAAGGCTAGACCCTGGAAAGCAAGGGCTGCCACACGTTTCCAGAAGGCAGGCTGAGATCCTACGTGATTTATTGGTTGCTGCTGTGACAAGTGTGAAAGGCCGACCTGTGGAGTTTGTACCTCAAGTATCCTGGGAGAGAGACAGATGAGCTAAAGAGGGAAAAAAAGGATTCTAAAGAAACAGAGAAACAGCTGTGCTCTGCGTCACAGCCAAGAGCAAAATGGGGACTTACAGATGAAAGATCCGGGGAGGCAGGTTTGAGAAGTAAGTTGGGTATTCTGGAATGAAAGGGGCTACATGTGGAGCATGGAGCTTCTTGCCATGGAAGCTGGCAGTACACCGGTAGGAGAGCTGTCTTCAAGAATGTTACCTCTTGTTGTTCAGTCGTTAAGTCATGTCTGATTCTCTGCAACCCCATGAATTGCAGCATGCCAGGTTTCCCTGTCCTTCACTGTCTCCCTGATTTTGCTCAGACTCAAGTCTGCTGAGTCAGGGATACCATCCAGTCTTCCATCCTCCGTCACCCCATTCTCCTCTTGCCATTCAGTCTTTCCTAGCATCAAGGTCTTTTCCAGTGAGTCGGCTTTTCACATCAGGTGGCCAAAGTATTGGAGTTTCAGCTTCAGCACCAGTCCTGCCAGTGAATATTCAGGGTTGATTTCTTTTAGGATTGACTGGTTTGATCTCCGTGGAGTCCAAGGGACTCTCAAGAGTCTTCTTCAGCACCACAGTTTGAAAGTATCAGTTCTTCAGTGCTCAGCCTTCTTTTTGGGCCACCCCTCACATCCAAACATGACTACTAGAAAAAAACATAGCTTTGACTATATGGACCTATATGCTCAACAAGGACCAGCAATGGGACAACCAGGGAACCAGGCTTCTCATCCAGCTACGTGGAGCAGCTGAAAAGCATGTCCCTGCTAGTTCAGTTCAGTTCAGTTCAGCCACTCAGTCGTGTCCGATTCTTTGTGACCCTATGAATCACAGCACTCCAGGCCTCCCTGTCCATCACCAACTCCTGGAGTTCATTCAAACTCATGTCCATCGAGTCGGTGATGCCATCCAGCCATCTCATCCTCTGTCGTCCCCTTCTCCTCCTGCCCCCAATCCCTCCCAGCAACAGGGTCTTTTCCAATGAGTCAACTCTTCACATGAGGTGGCCAGAGTATTGGAGTTTCAGGTTTAGCATCAGTCCTTCCAATGAACACCCAGGACTGATCTCCTTTAGGATGGACTGGTTGAATAAGGCCTGACAAAACATGGTCCACTGGAGAAGGTAACGGCAAACCACTTCAGTATTCTTGCCTTGAGAACCCCATGAACAGTACAAAAAGGCAAAAAGATGTGACACTGAAAAATGAGCTCCCCCAGGTCGATAGATGTCCAGTATACTACTGGGGAAGAGCAGAGAAATAGCTATAGAAACAATGAAGAGGCTGAGCCAAAGTGGAAAGTCTAAGTTACTTTCACCTTTAGCCATTTGCCATCTCCAGTTTTGAAGGAAGTGATAAACAGAGTCAGAAGGCAGAGAGAGAGAGAGATGCTTAGCCTTCACAGCTGCTTGAGCTGTATTGGAGAATAAGGCTTGAGCTTCAGCTGATGCTGGATTTCCTCACTCTTCTCCAGCTCCAAGCCCAGACTTAGGGCCTGGGTGTGGCAGAGGGATATGCAGTAGGCGGCAATGATGGTAGTGACCTGCCTTACATGCCGTGGGACACAGAGTCCAGGAACCTCAGAGATGGGCTTCTTCCTGCCTCCAGAAGTCAGGCAGGTCATGCCTGGGCATGTTCTCCATAAGGTCACACAAGGAGAGGTATCTGGTTTTCAGAGAAGCCCCAGGGGAGGGCAGTTAGACAGGTCTGGGAAGGGCACTGGGATCTTGGGGGAAGGGAGGGGTGTTTGCCTTCCTCCCAACAGGAACTCTGAGGGCATCACAGGAAAGTGGACCCATGCCTTCAGGGAGGCCTGGTCCTTGGGGTTGCCAAGCAAGGCGCTAGCTTCTAGGTGCTGGAACAGAAGACATACAACAAGCAGCTCTTTAGCCATCTGCTGAGGAAATACCAGGGTAAATTAAAATGAGAGTGGATTTGTGACTTCTGTCTTTTCCAAAAAGATAGTGTTGGCAGGTTTATGAGAAAACCATTCCCAAACACCTTGAATTTATATGGCACGCTTATTTCAAAAGCTCTTCCACATCTGTTAGCTCTTTGAAGCCCCTGGAGGCAGGTAGGGCAAGGGAGTGCTGGGTGGGGGAAGGAGCCCCAGAGAGCCTGAGCCATGGGGCCCCAGGGGAAAAGGCTAGAGCGGCACTCAGTGCCCTGGCCCTCCACACAGGCCCAAAGGGCTTCTCCTCCTCCCAGAGCTCTGGCCAAGCGCCACATGTCATAAGGCTGGAAGCAAAGTGACCACTTAAGAGTTGGGTGGTCAGGGGCAAGTTGGCCCTGGGAGTGCTCCTTTCTCTCACACACTGCCCTGCACCCCTGTGCCCTGCAAATTACCCAAGACTTTTAGAGGCAAAGAAATAATGGCTCCTCCGACAGAAGCAAACAGAGGCTGATTGACAAGGCGGCCCCTCATAATCAGTGCTGCAGTAAACTATACTAATTATGGTGTCAATTGGTAACATTATAAAGGTTGAAGCTACATAATGAAAAAAGAGCATACACACAGGCAGAGCGAGTTCAGTAAATGTAATTACAGGGTGACATTATTGGCAAATAGTATTTTATGAGGGATTTAGAGAGATAAACACATTGCCAAACTTACAAGCTTCTCAGGAGTGGGAGGACCCGGAACTGGCCAGTGACTCGCCACTATGATTCAGCTAGCAGAGCTCTTTCGGGGAGCCCTGAGGTCTTCTAGGCATCCCCTGAAGAGGTGCTTTCAGGTAGGGATCACGGTTTCAATGCCTTGTAAGCTACATAGTATCCTTGTTCCTGGCCTGTCCAGGGCTCTTTATTCTTCAGATCCTAAGATCATGGCCTGCCCTAGCTGAAGGTACCATAGACACTTTATAGCTTTGGAATGGGAACCTGTCCATTCATTGTAACATTACCCATGTTCAACCGTATCCGTGGAGTGCAGACCAAGGTCTCTGTTGTCCTTGTGTTACTATTCTGAGGCTTCCCAGGTGGCTCACATGGTAAAGAATCTACCCGGGTTCTATTCCTGGGTCAGGAAGATCCCCTGGAGAAGTACATGGCAACCTGCTGCTATTTTTGTCTGGAGAATTCCCTGGACAGAGGAGCCTGGCAGGCTGTAGTCCATGGGGTTGCAAAGAGTCAGACACGACTGAGAGACTAACAGTTTCACTCTGCCCTATGGAAGACCAAAGAAAACTGATCAAGCAAATCAGTGAGGCCATCCTGGATTCAGTGTTCTGATGAAAACTGGACACTGTGATGTGGTAGCAGGTGGATGGAAGAGGAGAGACAGGCTTCCTACTGTGTGGAAGGTCTATGAGGGCTTCTTGAGTACAGGACACATTAACTGAGTTCTAGGAGCCAAGACCACAGGAAGGGAGGAAAACTGCTCCTCCAAAGACGCCAGTTCCTTCCTGACAGAAAAAGGGCTGAACACAGGTGCTCTCACTCAGAGTCACAGTTCTTCTGTCACATCAGGCGCTCTCAGACAGGATGTGGGCCAGACTGGGAAGAGAAATGCTCATCTCTCAGGATCGATGGGGCCATTGTGTTTTGGAGGTTAAAGGAACATGAGAGATCACATACCTCAAAGTCCCTAAAACACTAGGGAATCGCGTATGTTGCATGTGTGTGTGATAAAGGAGCTTCTTCCCAGTTCTCATTGTCTATTGCTCTACAGCAAACCACACTGAACCAAACAGAGATATATCATTATCTCCCCTATTTCTTAACCAGACGGTTCCTGGTCCCAGTTTCTTCTGTGCTTACAGTCAGATGATAGGGCTAGAGTCATCCAATGGCTTCTTCACTCGTGTGACTGGTGCCTGGGCCAGAATGACTGGAGGCTGGCCAGCACCTCCTATGGCCTCCCAAACAGGACGTTGGGCTTCCTCACAGCATGGCGGTCTCAGAATATGAGGGCTTCCTCCATGTAGCCTGGCTTCCTCCAGGGTAAATATTATAAACAGACGAGGCAGGAGCTATAGTGCTCTAGGACCTAATGATGAAAGGCTAGAATATCCTTTCTGCCACAATATTTTGATGAAAAGGAAAGGTTATCTCACTAAGGCCATCCCAGACTCAGGAAAAGGAAATTAGACTCTAGCTTTCAATGGAGGAATAACAAAGAATTTTTAGCCATCTTTAATCTACCATACAACCTGGGCATTGAAAATACACAGCCTTTATCAAAGGCCTGCTTAGCCTCTCGACAACTTAATAAACGTGTCATTCACACTCTGATTGATTCATTTCGCTCCGATTATTCATAGAATTAGTCTATGTTTATTGAGAACCTTCCAAGTAAAAATGTGTCATGCTTGGTACTATCTGCCATACACAAGGTACAATGTACGTTTTTTTGCAGGAGCTTATATGGGGGCAAGAGGAGAAGGGGACGACAGAGGATGAGATGGCTGGATGGCATCACTGACTCGATGGACGTGAGTCTGGGTGAACTCCGGGAGTTGGTGATGGACAGGGAGGCCTGGTGTGCTGAGATTCATGGGGTCGCAAAGAGTCGGACACGACTGAGCCACTGATCTGATCTGATATGTATATTGTGAGGAAAGAGGTCAACTTTATTCTTTTTTCCTTTTTTTGGCTGTGTGGCTTGGCATGTGGGATCTTAGTTCCCTGAACAGGAGTAGAACTTGCATCTCCTTTAGTGGAAGCACAGAGTCTTGACCACTGGCCCACCAGGGAAGTCTCTGACTTTATTCTTTTGCATGTGGTTATCCAGTTGTCCCAGGCGGCTCAGTGGTAAAGTACCACCTGCCAATGCAAGGAGACAGAAAAGATGGTTTGATCCCTAGGTCAGGAAGATCCCCTGGAGGAGGAAATGGCAACTCACTCCAGTACTCTTGCCTAGAGAATCTCATGGACAAGGGAGATTGGTGTGCTACAGTCCATGGGGTTGCAAAGTGTCAGACACTACTGCACGATTAAGCATGCACATTCTGGATAAGTGCCACATACTTTGATTTATAATCATTGACCTTATTTTTAAAGTGAAATTTGACGTAGAGGTCCAGTATGTCAAACAAGTCAAGGCGGGACTATTCTGGGTGAGGTGAGAGTCTAAGGGCACCTCTGCCAAAGCTGCGCTCAGAAAATCACAGTGTGTGATCTGTTGTTAGAGATGGAGAAAGGAAATTAGAGAGTGAAATGTCCCTTCTCCCTATAATATGCTTTCCTGATGAAAAAATGTGCACTTAGTCTTATGGAAGGGCTAGTATATTCATTTAAAAGAAATTTTTAATTTAAAATCTCTGCCAAATTGACTTGAACAAAAAAGAACACAAAAACAAGTAAGTCCTAGGGGAAACTTGTTTCTGGTAGGGCTGGATCCGGGGGCTCATACAAGGTCATATACTACTTAACATGTAATATACTAACTAACACAGGGTTGGGTCTCACCAGGCGTTACCTGTGCTGGCTTCACTCTCAGGGGGCACTTTCTCTGTGCTTTTGGAGGACAAGGTGGCCACCAGCAGTTCCCCTTACTTCTACAATTGGGCACTTTCCTCAGGCTATTTCTATTAATTCCAGCTCTGCTTGGTCTCGCTTGGGTCCTGTGCTCAAACCCACACAATCTAAATGGTCAGTGGATGATGTCCTACTCTGACCATTGAGGTTTAAGGTGACATACGCACTCTTGAGTCACAGGAGAGCTGGGGAGGTCACTGGTGCTGAGAGTGAAGGAATGAGAATTAGATTCTTTCACCAGAAGAAGGCAGGACAGGCAAAACACACTTATACGGAAAGGAAGGACAGCAAAGAGCTAAGAGACAGGAGGGTAGAATGCCAGGGGAGAGCTGGGTATTCCCGGGTCTCTCCCCACAAAATGAGAGGGGTGGTCAGCTCTCTTGACACCAGGTTCCTGGGAGGAGACTTAAGATCAGTAATCAGGACCCCACATTAGACCTTGATACTGGCTCTGTCCTCAGCCCTCATGCACCAAGAAGTCCTTCAAACTTAGGGAGCACCCAGAAATGTTCCAGAAAACCTTTCAGAGGGTGCTTTGGCCTGAAATGTAGCCAGGGACAGAGAAACACAACTGCCATGCAGTATCATGAAACATTGCCATTAAGTTTAATGCCTTCGTAACAAAGAATGCCACATTTATTATCACAAATAAATCCACGGATTTAACACCCATCAGGCTTTAGACTTTATTTTTCCATATAAAATAAATATGGCTAGAGTATAAGATTATGACTGCACCATTATTTTCTAAAACTATTTAATTTAAACGCAGTCTAACTGCCCCATGCTATGAGCCTGGGCACAGAAAGGGCCACCCCATCCAAGGGGAAATGCTCGCCCCACTGACTGCAGCAGAGACCAAGGTGGGCTTCCCTGCATGACGGCTGGGTTTCATCACTGTTTAACGAATTGTTGCACTCTTTATAGGATAAACAATAAATTGCACATGATTTATCATATTACCCAATAAATCATGTGACAAATCATTAGGCAGAGTGATAAAATCAAGTGTTTTAGAAATAAGTTAATCTATGATGCCAATGTGTAAACTAAACAGTTGCTTAAA
This sequence comes from Bos mutus, assembly GCF_027580195.1. NCBI lineage: Eukaryota > Metazoa > Chordata > Mammalia > Artiodactyla > Bovidae > Bos > Bos mutus. Next base: position 20,368,761 of record NC_091634.1, on the reverse strand, counting down.
AACCCTATTTACTAATCATTTTTACATAAAGAAAGATTAATGATTATGTAGATTAAATGTGTACTTATTCCTATAAACATCAGACAGTTGTGTGCCCTATTGGCCTTCTCTTTTTAGCAAAGCCCCCCGAAAGCCTCCCTCTGTAGTGTAATTCCGTCTGTCTCCCTCCTGCCCAGATGTGCCTTGATGGGGAAAGGAGGCTGGAGAAGCGAGGGCCAGAGAAAGAAGTGGTTAATGAAGAGCATGTCACCAAGGGGCCTGGCAGAGAGGCTGTTTTCCCTGTAAATTCTGTAATACACTAATTAACACTTTCATTAGGGCTCGGAGACAGGTTCCAATGCTGCCTGCTTCTCCAGTCTGCCTTCGACCCAGCGCTCTTTCTTGCTTGTGACAACTATGTTTATAGCTTCTCTGCCCATCGAGCTGGCTGGCACATCGAATTACCCTCAAGAGTACATGGGCATCACGTCACATTTGCGTGCCCGATATCATACGTGACGAGCTGTGCCACCGCCAGGGCCTTTAATGCACATCCCGTGGACGGCCGGCCCCCGGAATGCATAGGCAGATATTAAGCTAAATCTTTTTGGAGTCAAGCTTGTTTCACGTCAGTTACACAAACATATTGGTTCCTTTAAAAGAACAAATGCTTTGTGTGTAAGGAAAGGACTCCAGGACTCAAACCTGAGAAATCATTCCATGCAGCAACTCAGCCCTTCCTTCCGAAGGCTGTTTTCTTAGGGGGAGAAAGGGAGAGATTGTTTGGCTTCTAGAATATGAGTTTTGAGCCATAATCATTATAAACGATGGACATTACTGGGAGGGAAGAGGAGGGCCTTAGAGAGTGTAACTAGGAAGACAATGGGAATATCAGAGATGACTCGTTTCCCTCTCTTGCATGAAAATGCTGCTAATCTTCTGAAGGGTCCCTCTGACTCTGGATTTCCCCAACATTACAAATCAAACCCTGAAGCTGATCTAGCAATGCGGAGAGAACTGAAGCCATCTCAGATGTGTGTGAGAGCTCCCCTTCTATCTTACATGAAGTCTGTGTTAAACTACTTGAAGCAATGCAAATCTCTGAGGTTTGGGGATCATCATTCCTGGTGCCCATGGTGCCCTGTGAAGTGGCTGTTGAAAGACTGGGAAAAGCATGGGAGATAAGAGGCATCTCAAGAATGACTCTGTGTTACCATTCTCCCGGAGAAGGCAATGGCACCCCACTCCAGTGCTCTTGCCTGTAAAATCCCATGGATGGAAGAGCCTGGTAGGCTGCAGTCCATGGGGTCGCTAAGAGTCAGACACGACTGAGCGACTTCCCTTTCACTTTTCACGTTCATGCACTGGAGAAGGAAATGGCAACCCACTCCAGTGTTCTTGCCTGGAGAATCCCAGGGACGGGGGAGCCTGGTGGGCTGCCGTCTATGGGGTCGCACACGGCCGGCCACGACTGAAGTGACTTAGCATAGCATAGCATAGCATACCATTCTCCAGAAAAGCTCTAAAAAATGAAACGAATACATTTTACTGACAACTTCAATTTCCATGACCTACCAGGAAAATATTGCCTCCGAGGCAAGAAATGAGCTTTCACACGTGATCTTTAAGCCCTTCCCAAGTGGCAGGACGTTAAGCATTCAGAGAGGAATGTCATAGGAATTCTAAGACCCTGTATAACCTCAGATGCCTGGCTTCTCTCCTGCGCTGCCCCTGAGAAGCCTCTAGGACAGAGTGGAAACGGTTCTTAGAGGAAATGACCCAATTGCTAAGATAACAGTAATTTATGCCTCTAAATGCCCTGGAAAGAGATAGATTAAGTGACAACAAAATCTTCATCCTATTTTTTCTTCTTCTTATCCAACCCACCTCAAAATCTATCCCGCTTCACATTTTTAAAATACTGCATGTATCAGTCAGGGTAAGTTGAGTTTTGTTTCAGTAACATAAGAGCTCTGAACCTCAGAAGAGTAAAATGAAATTTTATTTCTTTCTCTTGCAATGCCACCATAGGCCCAGGGAGCCCTTGAAGACAGGTAACCTCCTTATGGTAGTCCAAGACAGTCTGCTTCAATCTGATGTTACCTCCATAGAACTAAGTACTTTCTTTTCTAGCAAGGGTTAGTTCTTAAATGCTTTCACCAGAATTAACACTTTTTTTTTTTTTTTGGTCAGAATGAACCACATGGTCCTTCTTAACTTCAAGGATGAGGAAGCATCATTCTCTACATGCCAGAGATAGGAAAGAAGCAGATATTGTGAACACTATAATATCGATCATAACAACCCACTTCCCAGAGCACCTTCTCTGCAGTAGCACTTTTTGCAGGGCTGCAAAAGCATAAAAGCAGAGAACCCTATTAGTAGGGCTTATTGCCCAGGATCTTGCTGCTACAGTCTGGATGTTTCCAGCCTTAGAACTGTGGTACATATGCTTTGTGAGGGATGGGAAGAGGCACATTTGTGTAGTGCTCAACTCTGCAGAGAGGCAATATAGTCTAATGATCAAGAGTACGGATTCTGGGGTCAGACACCTTGCATGTGAGTCCCAGCTCTGACACTTAGTACCAGTATGATCTTAGCAAAATTAACTAATTTCTATACACCTCAGTTTTGTAATCTGCAATGTGGAGCTAGTGATGGTGCCCGACTCATGGGTTTTTGTGAAGATGAATTACATCAATACCTGTGAAGCCTTGGCACTGAATAAGTGCTACAGATATGTTTTCTCTGATCGTGATGCTTTATAATCTGCACGGGGCCATTGGTCATTATAACTCATCTAAAGAACTAGCTCACTCTGTCTCTTGCGTCTTCCTCCATCCTAGAGAGAGCTCAGAAAGATGCTGTTTTGTTTAAAGCCTGAAGAAAGACATTAGAAACTAAATTTGGGGAAAATGAATTGCTCTGCATATGAAAATGAGAGGATTATGAAGAAATGTGGCAGAAACAGCGATATCAGCCCAATAATCCATACGTCCCCTTCATTTTCCAGCCCCCTTGAAAGTGAAGTGGCTTTATAGTTAATTAACACCAATTAGGTGGGAGCAAAAGTAACAGCCATCTTTAGGATACAAGACTTGGTTGCTGTACCCTCCCTCTCCCATTACAAAAACTGGGGAGACCCCATGCTGAGAAAGTGAAGCCTGGATTGCTGAGTCATCTTGAAGAGGAAGGTCATCTTGAGGAAGGTCATCTTGAAGGAAGGTCATCTTGAGGAAGGTCATCTTGAAGACCTATTAGTGGAACTGCATGTTGACTTAATCCCTGATGTCTTAGAGTTATTTATTATTACAGCATATCCTAGCCTAACCTGACTAATACAAAGGGGGTTTGTTCCTGAAAGAAAAGAGCAAAGAACAGAGAAGATAGCCAAGTTGAATGGAGTGACTGGAAGTTTCTTAAGAAAAATAATATATAATACATTTAAGCTTTTTTGCATTGCTATGATGCAATATCCTGTATGATATTAATATCCTCTATTTCTCCTCTTTTGTTTTTATCTCATTGTGTTTTGTGTTTTATTTTATAAGTTTTGCATGAGGAAAACAATTAAAGAAACAGATACGTCTACATCTAAATTAACCCCGGAAGACAGCAGCATGGAATCTTGAGGTAGAAACTTGGAGCCACCTGTGTTATGATAACATAACAATACACTCTACAGACAGCTTAGAGGCACTCTAAGCTTTCCACTGTTGTTGTTGTTGTTGAGTTGCCCAGTTATGTCTGACTCTTTGCGACCCCATGGACTGCAGCACAACAGGCCTCTCTGTCCTTCATTATCTCCCAAAGTTTGCCCAAGTTCAAGTCCATTGCATTTGTGATGCCATCCAGCCTTCTCATCCTCTGATGCCCTCTTCTCCTTCTACCCTCAATCTTTCTCAGCATCAGGGACTTTTTCAATGAGTCAGTGGTTCGAATCAGGTGACCAAAATCCTGGAACTTCAGCTTAAGCATCAGTCCTTCCAATGAGTATTCAGAGTTGATTTCTTTAAAACTGACTGATTTGATCTCCAAAGGGCTCTCAGAAATCTTTTCCAGCACCACAGTTTGAATGAATCAATTCTTTGGTGCTCTGGCTTCTTTATGGTCCAACTTTCACAACCATATAAATGACCACTGGGAAGACCATAGCCTTTACTATATGGACATTTGTTGGCAGAGTAAATTCTCTGCTTTGTTGGCTGAGTAATGTCCCCTTCGTGGATCACAGCCTTGTCATGGCAAAGGAGCTATAAGCCATGCCATTTAGGGCCACCCAAGACTGGTGGGTCGTAGTGAAGGGTTCTGACAAAGCGTGATCCACTGGAAGAGGAAACGGCAAACCACCCCACTATACTTGCCATGAGAACCTCGTGAACTGTATAAAAAGAGACTTCCATAGATTATTCAAATCAGTACTAGTCATTCTGATTATATCTTAAGAGGTAGACTGACCCTAGATTAGAAATCTGAGATAAGGATAAACGATATTTACTATCACCTCACATTTACAGATGAAAGGAAAAACAAACAAGGTCTAGACAGATCAAGTAGCTTTCCCAAAGTCACACAAAAAAGAGTAGCGTGAACCTGGATCCAAAGCTCAGATCTTTTGGACCTAACACCCCAAAATGCTCTATTAGACAAATGTAAACCAATCTCGGTAGACTCGAAGTCACCAATAATCTCCATGTTGTTAGAAAAGTAAATTCTCAACACGTACCTGTTGTATTTGGTACAACTAACCCTAACCCTCTTCATTATAAAACTTCCTTCATTTGGCTTCCAAAACACAACACTTTGGTTTACTTCCTACATCATTGGTTGCAACTTTTCCACCACCTTTGTTGACTCCTTCTCATTTTTCAACCTCAGTGGAGAAGGTGCTTCAGAGTTCAGTCCTTGGACGCTTTTTCTCATTTCTACATATTTACTCCATTCATAAGTACATCTAGTTCCGCAGTTTAAATTTCATCTATATGCTGATAATAACTCAACAAATTTATAACTCCGGCCACGACCTCTCCCTTGAACTTCCAAATCATGTATCAACCACTCACCTGGGATGCCCCTCAGACATCTAAGGTGCATGCACACACGTAATGTGTCCCAGACTGATTCCTAAGTTTCCTTTCTCATCCAATGTACTTCTGCACAGATTTGCATACCACAGTCAACTGAAGCTTCAGTATTTACCCAGTCCCCAAATTTGGAACCACTCCAACTGTTCTTTTTCTCTATCACCCAGCCTGTAAGCAAGACTTCTTGGTCTTTCAGCAGCTCCACAAAGCTTGGTAGCAGCCACTGTGACCTAAACCATCGTTCTTACTCATCTGTATTCTTGTGTTAGCCTCTTAATTGGTGTCCCTAAGTCACCCAGTTTGAGTCTTCGCTCAAATGTCACCTTCAGTGTGAAGCTTTCCTATACCACCAAATTTCAATCAGCCCCCTTTCCACCAACACTCCATAGGTTCCTTGCTCCAGCACTTAGAATCATCTATCATGTTATTTATATTCCATCTCCTTCCTACTGAATCTGAGCTCTAGAAGGGGTTGTTTTTTTTTGTTTTTTTTTAAACTATATCCTTAGGGTTCAGAAAAGATGCTCCACCCATTTTTTTAACTATATCCCTAGGGTTCAGAAAAGATGCTCCACCCACTCATTTTTTGTTGAATGAGTGAATAGACAGAACAAATGTTCCCCACCCTGACTCCACTACACCCTACTCTTAACTTTCAGTTACTAACTGGTTGAAATTCTGGTTGAATTTCTTCTTACCTAGGGTTTTTTTTTTTTTTTTCCCTCCCCCCAGGTGTTTCAACCTGGTGTCCTGGGAATCAAGTTGCCTGGCTTCTCTGTCTATTCTCTCCCTTGCTTCTCAAACAGCCTCCCTGACTCCTGTGGCAGCAAGAATATTTTTTTTTCCCCACTGACCAGGATCATTCTCTGCTCCTCTGAAATAGACTGGAAGCCTCATGGTGCAATTTCTTTTCCTTTGCCATAGTATTTTTCCTAACTCTTCCAACCCATAGCAATCTCCCCCATTTCTGAGTGTTTTGGGTGCATGCTGGATAATAATAATAAACATTCACATGCTTAAATGTTGGTAACAATAATATTAGGGAGATACTACTCCTACCTATTTTACCAACAAGGAGGCTCAGAAAAGTTAGGCTACTTATCAAAGTTTCAAAGAGTAAAAATTCAAATGCAGGCAGGTCTAAACTCAAATCTTGTGTCCTGAGCTCTGTCACACTGTGAGACCCAAAGTTAAATTCTTGGTCATTTTTAATTAGTTCCTCAAGTTCCCGAGTAGTTTATGTATAAGAACTGCCATACTCCTGCTCCGTTAACCTGTGACCTCTATGGGGCCCAACACATGCGTGGCTTAATGGGAACTTTCTGCCAAATTCACCGTATTTGTTGGGCTTTGGGGGGGGAGGGGAAGAAACAGGACAGCTTTCAGAGGCATTACACAAGAAAGAGACATTCAGGTAGCAAAATGCCCCCTGAGGGAACCAGGCAATGGGCCTCTTCCTCTTTTCCCTTGCTGTTTCACCCCTGCATTTGACAGAAACCAGAACGGTAGAGACATGTTCACTTCTATAGGAAAAGAAAAGAGAGGTATGCCTTCAACCAAATGATTTTCTGCGCCTTAAGTGACCTTTTAAGGCACTATTGTTATGAGGGTCTCAGACACCTTTGGAAGCAGCCAATATAAATTCATCCATCCACCTACTGCCCACTGACCAATGTTTGTTTATTGACAGTACCTCTGTACCCAGTCCCAGGAGAGACATGAAATTTCTTCTTTATAGGGATTACAAAGAAGTAGGTGCAACTGACAAGTTAGAGAGCAAAATAAGTTACTATATCCACGCACTGTGCTTTATAGTTTACAAAGCATGTTCTCGTACATCTCATCTTAACTTCAACACCTCCTAGCTGCAGACACTGTGTCAATGAAGAGCTTGTTCCAAGATCATACAGTAAGCATACAGACGATTCAAAGTGCAAACCCAGTTCTCAGACTCCAAGTCCAGTGCTCTTTGCACCAATCCACACCAGCCAATTCCAACCTAACGCCTACTGAAGTGACAGAGTAGAACGCTAGGTAGGGTCTACTTTCATCACCTTCATGAAAACCAACCCTCAACCACAAGTTGTGAATGCTGTTACTTACCACCCAGGGCTGCCACCTTGCCTAGGACACAGCTGTAGTCTCTGAAAGACACTGATAACTCCTTATATTTCATTTGTGCCCCCAAAGAATGTCCTGCCATGCTCTGGAAACACAGCAATATTCTCCTTTAGCCATGGAGTCTTCCCCAGCTGCTCTAATCCACACAAACCTGGCTCCTCTCCAAACCAAGTACACAATCGATTCTCAATAACGAAATGCTACATGAGGGAATACAGAGCAAGTGTGATGGTGGGCAGCAGTGCTTCTTATGATCATGACCTCTTCCCATACTTCTCTCTTTTGTGATCTCATCCCTCTTCTTGACTGTGGGAGACAGGCTAGCCTTGAGAAGAGGAGGAGGTTCCTGCATATTTGTGTCCATGGGCATTGGATGCATTCTGGTGGCCAAGAGAATCAACTGCAGACTCTTCAAACATAGCTTCCAAGTTTGCTTCTCTAATTTTCAACTTGTGGTAACGTGGGAAATCCTACACCCCCTTGCTGGCTAGGGCGCCAGGCCTTCCACCCCAAAACCATCTCTGGATCCTTGACATCAGCTGTCAACATCTCAGACTGGGCCTTGGGACTTTGCCGTGTGGGATGTCTTTTGTTAGTGATTCCACACACCATGGTTTGGGTGGATTTAGGGCAGTCTATAAGGGTTGAGGAAACTGTTGATGGAGATTAAAGAGCCTGCCCCCATTAGGCAACCAGTCCATGCCTAGCCAAGAAGAAAGCTAAAAGAGTCACCTCTCCTATTGCATGTTCTAACCACTAGACTGAGCTCCTGTTGCTTGACAAAAAGGATTTGCTTTTAATTAAAATAGGAGCATAAATTATTTTTATCCCTGTATTATTGGGCGGTAAGTAAATTCACAGTAACTCACTGGATTTTTAAAAATCTATTTTAAATATAAACACACTGCCATATTTTCTGTGGGTTTGAAAGCTTATGTTAAGTTTGCAAATAAGTCAACTCCATAAAGATAACATCTTTCCCTAAAAAATGTGTTGTAATCTAATGGCATGTTATGGAAAATTAACATCTTATTAACAACATACATGAACCGTCCCTCAGTTAAAAAGGTTCAGAGTCGACTTGAGTTCCTCACTCGGCCCTGAGGCCAGGATGACTGACACGGCAACCTCTAAACCATCTCCCCCCATGGGGGTGTGCTCTGCGGCCCTCACAGGACTGCTATTTTATTTTGAGTCATGCTGAACTTTATTTTTGAACCTACCTTGTTACATGTCTGACAGGCCCTGTATTCGCAGAGGGACCTGGATCACTTTGGTCTACCCTAAAAAGACACCATGTCAGACAGGGCTGCATGGAGATATGTTCAGATGTCTGTCTGTGCACCAAGGATCCAGGTAAACTGCAGTAAGGACATTAACAGCCAGACCTCAGGCATTTATAGACCAGCCCTTGGTGATGGGGACAAAGCACTGGACTTCTTATCCATTCTATGGAAAATAAAAGCCCGAGGCCACACAGGCCAGACATAATTTTAGACAAAATGAAAGTTACCTTCTTCTTCTCTTTTTTATAGCAAATATTTTATTTTTTTCTTATTTTAACCCTTCTTCCATCCTCTTCTACTCCCTCTGTATCTACCTCACCTAAAGAGTGGTTTAATTCCCCGGCAGAGTACCCAAGGGCCACAGTTCCTCATTGTGTCTCCATGACCAATGTTTTCAGCATCTTTTCGGGGCCTGAGCCTTTAAGACGATTCAGCTGATGTCGCACGCAGACCCACCTTGACCTTACTTCTCTCCCCCACCTCCCTGGACCACTGGTCTTCAGAAATTTTAACAAAATATAAAGTCTATGTAAATAGGAAAAGGGAAAAGCTGTCAAAATCTGCATGAGTTGTTTAAATACCATGAATAAGAACCAGTAACAATAGGCACATCAATGAAGATGTGTTTCCTTCAGACTTGGCCATGTGCCACCCAATGCGAGTCCCCCAGAAAACGCCACTCGGCAAACGAGGGAGCCTGGCTCCCCCGCCCCTTCCTGACACCCCCTCCCTGGTAAAACATTTTTGACAAGCAACTCATCCAGAGCCATTTCCCACAGCTTTCCTTTCATTTGCATACTCATTAGAATAATGTGATTTCGCAAAGTGGGAATGTGTAAGTCCTCACCACGTGGAGAAAACTCTGAACCCCAGATTCCAGATGCTGGTCTGCCCGTTAGGGCGCAGGACAGCTTAGTGGAGCCCCAGCGTCAGCCGCCCTCCGTGAACACAAACAGCAATTTAAAAGATCGGGACCTTTTAGGAAAATCTTCAGAATTGACCTAAAGCAGAAAGGAGGTTTCGAAATGAAAGAAATGCCTTTTTTATTAATGAGCCCTGGCATCAGAAAAGGGAAAAATACTGTGATTTCGCAAAGAATGGGAGAGCGTGCATTCTGCTTTCTCTTACTCCTGATTGGTTTTCTTGCAAATGCTTGCCCCTGATTTAAAATGTCCACATGCCAACTTTTAAAAGTGCTATAATGGAATCATTTTCTCTACGTCATTCCAGGGCATGACCTTTCAAATAACACTCTTGGTGCACCCTCTGTTGTTGTCATTGTGTTTTTTTTCATTGTTGTTTTTGTTAATGTACATTTACTGAATGATATCTTAGCAAATTTTTTTTTTTGGTCACTTAAAAGCAGGGAATAAACAATGCAAACTGTGTTTTCCCACATCATAAGCTGGTTTTGATTCCCTTACTTTCATGGATAGGGTTTCTTTTATTTCCTGAAAAACTGGAAAAGCTTATGAAGCCAAAACACATTGCAAAGCAAATCACCCAGGATTTGCTTAGCTGGTCTTTACTTCACATTGGGAAAGAAACTTTTTATTCATGGTAAAGAGGTATAATAAACATTTCAGAACCATTTCGGGGCACAGTCAGAGTTGAGAGTAGGGGACTGAATAGGGAAATGGAAGTAGGGTAAATAGAGCAAAATACTGATTTTTAAAAAATTTTTCATTGGAGGATAATTGCTTTACAGTTTTATGTTGGTTTCTGCCATACATCAACATGAATCAGCTGCAGGATTTTCAAAAGCATTGAGATCCAGAGTTCCCTCTGGAGCATACATACATTCTAGTCCAGTCTTGGGAACCAGATCTCCTGCATTAGGCAAGTCTAAAGGAGAGAAGTAAGGTGAATTCATCAAATGTTCCCGTGCAATATTTTCATCGCTGCTTAGAGGTGCTTGGTGGCCTTTCCTAGAGCAAAATAAGGTCACATTTGGGATCCTGCTCCCCTCTCACAGGGTGGTGGCAGACAGGGGAGCAGCAGAAGCCTGAGCAGAACAGAAATGAGGGGACAAGAAAAGAAAAAGAGAAAGAACACAACCTGCAGGCTTATACTCTGATCCCAGGTCACCTGCCTGAGGATGCTAAATGTTTTTCCAACGCCGTGTGGTTTGAATTTTTTAAGATTCCATGAGCATATCGCATTTCATAAAGCATTTCATAAACATAAGAATGACATTTCAATTTTTCCATATAAATGGCAAATTTGCAGAAAGAAGAGAAAAAAAAAAAAGAGAGAGACTACAAGACTCTTTAGAAACGGTCCTATACACACCCAAAGAACGTGAACGCAGCCCCCTTCTGGCAAGGACATCTGTCACTCACACACATGCCCCTTTTGAAGCCAAAGTAAATCTCTCCACCTCTCCCAGCTTCCCCCGGGCTGGGCAGGCTCAGTGCACCCTCGGCCAGGCTGGAGCAGCCTCGGAAAAGTACATTCACGTTTTTGGATA